>NW_026881547.1:0-3485 GCF_032173495.1 Musca vetustissima | reverse complement strand
TGCATGCTAAAACATTATTTACTTGTATTTTACTTTGCTTAAAAAACATTACAATTTAGTATTCTCTTTTATATGCAATATGTACCAAACTTTAGTATTTACCTTATTTTCTTTTTAACATCTAAAGCATTTCTAATTAGAAGATTCCTGAGGAAAAAATGCTGGTCATGTGTGTGTCAGTTGTGGTATATAACAAATTGTATACTTACGACTGTGTAAATCTGTACGTACAAATATTTGAATTGTTTTTGAAATAACAACATTTGGGGTTTTGCAAATATTTTATAATTCTAATATATATACGATGTCTTTACCCAAAAAAATTGAAGGTATTGTGCTTGTTGGAATCAACATCTATATAAATAACCAGTAAGGAAAGTAGTAAAGTCGGACGGAGCCAACTATATGATACCCTTCAGCACTATGGGTATATTAAACAGGACTAATAACATGAAATTGGATGAAATAAAATATGTGATATATAACTCAATGTGAATCAACCTAGATCTACGTAATTCTATGCTCAATTTCAAACAAACTGGGATTCAGCCTGACGAAGGACCATTTGGTGCACCATTTACATGCAATTGGACGAGACTATACATGGGAGTTATATCTAAATGTGGACCGATTTTCACAAAACAAGGCAGACATCACTCCAGGCTCAATTCAGTACGTTATGCCAAATTTCGTGCAAATCGAAAGATATATAAGGTCTTTGGTGCACCATTTACATGAAATCGGACAAAACTATGTATGGGAGCTAGCTCTAAATCTGGACCGATTTTCACGAAACTTAGCACACATCATTTTATAGCTACCAAACGTCGTGCAAATCGAGAGATATATAGGGACTTTGGTACACCATTTACATAAAATCGGGCGAAACTATATATGGGAGCTATATCTAAATCTAGACCGATTTTCACGAAACTTAGCGCACGTCATTCTAGACTTAATTTAATACACTACGCGAAAATTCGTGCAAATCAAATGATTTTCAGGGACTTTGGTGCACCATTTACATGAAATCGGACGAAAATATATATGGGAGCTATTCTAAATCTGGACCGATATTCACGAAATTTGGCAGACATCACTCTAGACTCAATTCAGTACGTTATGCCAAATTTCGTGTAAATCGAAATATATATAGGGACTTTGGTGCACAATTTACATGAAATCGGACGAAACTATATATGGGAGCTATATCTAAATCTGGACCGATTTTCACGAAACATACCAGACATCATTATAGGCTCAATTCAGTATGGTATGCCAAATTTCGTGCAAATCGAAAGATATATAGCGACTTTGGTGCACCATTTACATGAAATCGAACGAAACTATATATGGGGGCTATATCTAAATCTGGACCGATTTTCAAGAAACCTGGCAGACATCATTCTATGCTCAATTAAGTACGGTATGCCAAATTTCGTGCAAATCGAAAGATATATAGCGACTTTGGTGCACCATTTACATGAAATCTAACGAAACTATATATGGGAGCTATTCTAAATCTGGACCGATATACACGTAATTTTGCAGACATCACTCTAGACTCAATTCAGTACGTTATGCCAAATTTCGTGCAAATCGAAGGATATATAGGGACTTTGGTGCACAATTTACATGAAATCGGACGAAACTATATATGGGAGCTATATCTAAATCTGGACCGATTTTCTCGAAACTTGGCAGACATCACTCTAGGCTCAATTCAGTACGTTATGCCAAATTTCGTGCAAATCGAAGGATATGTGGGGACTTTGGTGCACCATTTACATGAAATCGAACGAAACTATATATGGGAGCTATATCTAAATCCGGACCGATTTTCAAGAAACCTGGCAGACATCATTCTATGCTCAATTAAGTACGGTATGCCAAATTTCGTGCAAATCGAAAGATATATAGCGACTTTGGTGACCATTTACATGAAATCGAACGAAACTATATATGGGAGCTATATTTAAATCTGGACCGATTTTCACGAAACAAGGCAGACATCACTCTAGGCAGAATTCAGTACGTTATGCCAAATTTCGTGCAAATCGAAACATATATAGCGACTTTGGTGCACCATTTACATGAAATATGTAATGAACACGAATAAATTCGAGTGAATGCATTTTTATAGTAATTTTTAGGCATTCGAAGATATTGATATGTGTTGGGACAATGGGAGCCTTTTCGTTTCCTAGCTACAGTCGGGTGGGGGGTTCGTGTCCTTTGCATATCAACCCATGTTCACATCACATGATTATTATAGACTCCCTTTTATTTAAGAAAATATATTAATAAAAAAATGGTCGAATGAAATAATTGAAAATACCCCACAATAAAGATAAGTAATTTGATGTTTGTGTCGGATATTAGTTGATGCCTTACAATACTATACTCTTAGATGGTATTAAGAGTATCTGCCTCTAAACCCTCACCTTCCTTATTTCCTACTGGCATTTGAATATTTACGTACGAACCCTCATATATATTCACTCCCCCCTACCTTACCCATTTTGCAAGAAGACAACTGTTGTATTTAGAAGTTCATTTTTAAGCTATGTATTATTCTCAAGGCATTATAATTATGTGTAGCAATAGACAATATAATTTTGAAATTATAAAAAAATAATCATTAATTGTATACTATATTACATATTTTAAAAATTATCATTAATAACATATTGTATTTATTTGTTGGATCTATAATTCATAGCACATCTCTTATCGTATAGTAAAATTTAGTACAATGAAATCTTTGCTATTGTTGTAATTATTTTGACTTATTTTTTTTTATTGGGTGCAGCTCAATAAATTTTTAATTTTATATAAGAACTAGCTGGACCCGTGGCACTTCGCTGCCCCTTCCAAAGGCCAAAAAATTAAATCCATAATATGGTATTTTTTACTATGAAATGTGTAACTGACTTAGAATTTTTAAACGTATAGCATTATTGCTATGAGAAAAATCCAACATCGCGCAAATATTCCAAATTCGAGGTATCAAAATATTGATTTTTCTGGAGGAGTGTGTGAAAGAAAATAACATCCTTAAAATAACATCCTGAATAAATTTTTCAAAAGAACATCCAAGAAAGCGAGTTACATATTCCGACACGTGATTGTCACTACGTAGATTTTTAATAAAGCGTGTTATGGTATTAATAATTCGCTTTAGCTTATTAACATGCAAATCAATGGATCCCGAATACACTCCAAGTCCATATAATTGCAGCGACATTAACAGAGCATTTGCCAGTATTAACTTTACACGTCGCGTTAAATATAAATTAGATGTAAAAATTCTACGTAAAGTGTTGCAATCTTTCCCGCTAAAACAGTTGCTGTACAACAATAATTTTGCACTTATCTAGGAATATATTGAAGGATGAGGGATTATGATTATTAGAACAAAATCCCAAAGCTTTTGGTTTGAAAAAATTTGTATTAAAATAATGCACAGAACGCAGTACATAAAG
>NW_026881546.1:0-34706 GCF_032173495.1 Musca vetustissima | reverse complement strand
TGCTAACGATTTTCCAAAGGCCAGCTAAATACCAGTTATGTCCCTACAGATCTGATAAAAGCGAATAGATCAGTAAAGACGAGTTGAAGGCCAGTTAGTCCTTACCTCATAGTGAACAAAACTGGAAAGGCCACATGGCAGTCCTCGTTCACCATCTGAATACCATGTGGATTTTCTATTCGACTTGAAGGCCAGGAAGGAAAGTGATCTGGTAAAGACCAAATGAAGGCTAGTGAGTTCTTACTGGCTAGTGAAACAACTGGGTAAACATTGATATCGACAAGGCCACAAGGGAGTCCTCTAAAACCACCTGAAGCCCATACAGATTGTCTATTCGACTTTAAAGACCAGGAAATTTACAGGGTTGTCCATATTCGACGGACCCATCTGGCAACGCCATAACTTTTGACAGAGATGTCACATCACTTAATGACATACCGCGTTTGAAGCGTCAGTCCAAGCAGATTTTTACATGAACCAATACACGCCACGCGAGCGCTCTGAAATAGTTGAAATTTACATTCAACAGAAGAAGTCAATTGTGAAAACTCAACGTGGTGAGAAGTGCGCCTTCTAAGAACACCATTAAGCGTTTATACGAAACATTTTCGACTGGTAAGGCTCTTTCTAATCCGAAGAGGCCATATAAAAGTCGACCAAGGCGATCGGCCGAGAATATCGCTGCCGTACGAGCCAGTGTTGAGTGGTCCTCAAGAACATCCCAAAACCGCCGTTCTCAGCAGTTGTTCATGGTTCGGTCCACTTTACAACGGATTATTCGCATTGATTTGCATTTGTTCCCGTACAAAATTCAATTGACGCAAAGAATGTTGCCTGCGTACAAGCCTCGTCGATTGGAATGGGCCCAAAGAGTCATCGAAATGGCCGAAGATGACGAGCAATTTTGGAACAAAATTATCATGTCCGATGAAGCCCATTTCACATTGAATGGGACCGTAAATAAGCAAAATTGCCGTTTTTACGCAACTCAAAATCAGGAGATTCAAGAAGTGCCTCTTTATGACGAAAAAGTAGCATTTGTTTGCATTTGTTCCCGTACGAAATTCAATTGACGCAAAGAATGTTGCCTGCGTACAAGCTTCGTCGATTGGAATGGGTCCAAAGAGTCATCGAAATGGCCGAAGATGACGAGTAATTTTGGAACAAAATTATCATGTCCGATGAAGCCCATTTCACATTGAATTGCCGTTTTTACGCCACTGAAAATCTTCAGGAGATTCAAGAAGTGCCTCTTCATGACGAAAAAGTCACAGTTTGGTGCGGCGTTAGGCGAAAACGGTCATTGGGCCGTTTTTCTTCCAAAATGAAAATGGCCATGCTGTTATCATCAACCAGGAGCGTTATCGCGACATGATGACCAATTTTGTGATGCCAATTATTAGTCGAAAGCGTATGAGGCAGTTCTGGTTTCAACAAGACGGCGCTCCACCGCACACAAGTCGCATAACAATCGATTTTCTGAAGAATTTGTTTCCGGGCCGTTTGATGTAGAAAAGTGGTGATTTGGACTGACCACCGCGTTCTCCCGATTTGACGCCGCCTGACTTCTTCTTGTGGGGATATTTAAAGTCAAAGCTCAAGGACAACATTCGTGAAGAAATAGCCGCTATTCCGGCCGAAATGTTGGCAAAAACGATGGAAAATGCAGGAAAAAGGGCAGAGGCGGCCATTTGAGAGAAGATATCATATTCAAAAATTGATGTAAACAAATCTACTTGGAACAAATTAAATGATTAACATTGCCAACTGCCAAATTTTTATTTTTTGCTTTGATTAAAAAAAGCATGGGTCCGTCGAATATGGGCAACCCTCTACAGTCCAGCTGGAGACCATGACGTCCTAAAGTCAATAAGTCATTATAGATTTTATAAAGGCGAATGGGTCGGCAAATACCAGACAAGTGAGTCCAGCTTATGACCAGGAATGGTTACGGTCATATTAAATAATTTCTAACATCGTTAACAGAATTTAAGATTTCAATACCTCTGTAATGTATATATAATGCTGATTTGGATCTCCTATCATTCTTCACACCGACCCTATTATTTCAGAATTGAAAATGTTTAGCCATTTCTTCTGGAGTAGCTCATATCCCTACATGTGTATACATAGCCCCACTTGAACCTGTATGATAAAGATGAAAACAAGCAACGAAGGAAGTTATTGAATGTAAGCAAAAGATTGTCATCCTGGCAGTGATGCGCTCGTCATCATTCATCTTCTCTATCTGGTCGTTTTCTTCTACCAAGTCCTTCCGTAAAAATATATTTTATGACCATCCCTCCAACCCTCTTCCTTCTTTCCTTTCCTGATACATTAGCCTACCTGAATAACTAAAATAGACACCTACAGCTATATTGTATATGTATGTCTCCTCGGTGTTTGTTTGTATGTATGCATCAATGAATGAAGTATTCAGCTCACAATTCCATAAATATTTATGAGGCAAACGTGTGAAAAAAGTGTCATTATGATGAATATGAAAACATTAGTTTTCCCAAGTAATTGAACGTAACATTTTTCCGTTCATTCGTTCTTTTTGCACCCACGAGATTTTTCTTATTTTTTGTTGTTGTGAAGTAACCTCTTGCCCGTTCTTCGAAGTTCTATGTTTCAACCTTGTGTGATTATTTTCCGGTGTTTTTTCTTCTTTTCATGGAAAATTGGTTTCGTCTCAAATTCAAGTAGTAATGGTTAAGTTGTGTAATCTGAACATTGGTGGGTGGTCTGAGATGTTTGCCGCACATTTTTTTGCGTGAATTATGAAAGAAATATATCAAAATTGTTTGCGTTATCAAACGCAATTTCGCTATTAATCAAAAATAAAAGTCCTTCGAACGCTGTGAGAAAATAATAAATTGAAAGATATACAACAACGGCAGCAGCAAAAATTTACTTTATTAACTATTTGAAGTGGCAGGAAAAAAAGAAAAATATGAGAGCAAATAGTTAAGGAAATGGTAATGCTAGAGGATATTAATGAAATCAAAATGAGAAATGGAATGAAAAATTGCATGGGTATGGAAAGGTGGAAGAACACGCAATGTGAGTGCGAAGGGAGTCCTTTGCTTGGGCGAACTGCGGATAATCATCACAGACTAGCTGGAGGGAGTATTTATAGATAAACTTTGGAATATCTGAAGAGGAGTTGAATGTAGTATTTGTAGTCGAGTTGAAAAGAGTATTAATGGAAGAGTCTATATAGACAAATTCTAAAGTCTTTATAGATGACCTGAAATGAGTCTTTATAGATGACCGGGGTGTTTGTAGGCGAATTGGTAGAAGTTTCTATAGACGAGCTGAAGGGAGTCTTTATAGATGAGCTAAACAGAGTTTTATTTTTGGAGAGCTGAATGGAGTTTTTATGGGCAAGCTGAGGGTAGATAAAGAGAGTTTTTACAGTGAGCTGAAGGAAGTCTTTATAGGCGAGCTGAAGGATAGCTAGTATTTTAGACAAGCTATGAAGAGTATTTAATGAAAAGATGAAAGGAGTCTATATAAACGAGTGGAAGGAAATATAAATAGACGATCACAGGGGAGTATCTGAAGACTAGCTAAATTGGGACTATAGGCGAACTGAGGGAGAGAGTCTTCAGGAGCTGTTTATAAAAGATTGCTTATAAAAGAATTGTCCATAGACAAACTGAAGTGTGTCTTTATTGAACAGCAAAATATGATTTTTTTATAAACGACCTGAAGACGAAAGAGTCTTCGTAGGCGACGTCAGGGATTGTAGTTTTTTTCTAGTATTGAAGATCATGGAGCTGAAATACAGGGTTCTAATGAGTAGTTAGTTTTTTAGATGATCTGAATGCCAGAGAGTATTTTAAACGAGTTTAAGGTCTGCTGACGGAATTGTTTTCAAAGGTTTGTTTTTAGACAAGTTGATTCCCAGGGAGTAGACTGAACTGAAGGCCAGACTGTTTGTATAGATGACCTATAGGCCAGAGAATTTCTTTTTAACGAGTTTAAGGTCTTAGATGACGGAACTTTTATAGAAGAAGTGAATACCAGGGTTTCTTTCTCGACACACTGCGTCCCAGAAAGTAGACAATCCTTAATGGCGTATAAATGACCTGAAGGCTAGAGAATATTTTAACATAAGGTGAAGGTCTGAGATGAGCTGACGGAGTTTTTATAGAAGAACTGAAGACAAATATTTATTTCTAGACATACTGAGGTATAAAGAGAAGACTGCTTTTATAAAAGACTAGACGATCTGAGGACCAGACATCATGTAAAAAACGATCCAAAACACAAAGTCTTAAATGTGAAAATGAAATATAACTGAACCCATGTGTTGGAAACACCAACACAATTGGATGTAGTCTTTCCGAATGTATTTTAGAGAAGGGTCGTTTTGAAAGTTATTTATTTAAAAAGTCTCAATTTTGTTAAAACAAAAGTTTGAAATATTATTTAGGCTTATTACAGACTCTAAACAATAAATGCCTTCCATTATACATCTGAAGGTTTTTTAGAAGCACTTAAAATCGAATTTTGCCTTAAGAAGTTTTAAAATTAAAATACGAGTTTATGCTGTCGTTTTTTTTTTAACCTACTTTCGTATCTTATTTCTCATAGAAATTATTTCTAATTATAAATTTAAAAAGATTAATTAATATACAAATTGCCATTCTACTTACCTAAATTAACATATATTATATCGTCTGGTGTTACACTAAAACGGGGCGGTGCATGTACATCTAAATGGAACCATGTACCGTTCTTATGCTGTTTCGGATCACGATTTAAAAATACAACTTTACACTCGTACCAGCCTTGATCCGATTCTTTGATGTTGGTCAAATTAAGTGAAGCCGAACCGAACGGTGAGTCCGGTGCCACACGTGAGACGCGTCCCTTATAGCCGTCTTCAATGTGTTCGGGATAGCTTTCATACCATATATAGATGGGTAGATCGGAACCCTATTTATTGTACACCAGCAAACGGCACGAAATTGAGTGCCCGTAGAATAAAACAAAAGAAGAAGGTAAGGGGTGAAACAAAAAATGAAAAAAGAAATAAAATTAATTAATTTTCATTTGAATATGCCAAAAATGCATTTATGTTTTCATATATAAAATTTGTATGATTAAAAAAAATAGAAATGAAGAAATAATTATGTCATAATTGTTTGTATGTTGCTGATTTTTGTGAAATGTTGTTTCAATTTGTATGAATTATAAAAAAAATGATGATTTGACGTTAAATGACAACAACAACGACGACGAATATACAACGAATATAATAATCACTAATTACTTAAATGATGTTTTTGATTTTGTTTTGATGGATTTTTTGTTGTTGGTTTTTGTTATCAAAAATGTGATGTTGACAGACCAAAAAAGAAAAATTAATAATAATAATAATTATAATGTTTGTTTTTATGTTTATGAATATTAGATATATGTTGTGAGCATATAGTATATTGGTTTGCTGTGTTGTTCTCTGTGGATATTAGTTGAAAAGTTAGTTAAATATTTTTCAAAAATTTTGTTAAATAATTGCTAAACACAAAAAAACAAAATACATTTGTATACAGAAATTAAAATATCAATGCAAACATTTTTACAATGGCTAATAGGGGTGGCGGGTGGACATTATATGTGTGTGTGAATGTGTAGAATAGCATTCTAATAAATTAGGGGGAGAATTGTATACTACACTATGCTACAAATGTACAAAAATATATACAAGTGAATGATTTATAAATTTCAATAATAATAAATTTGATTTACACAAACTTTTTGAGGTGATTCTATGCTTTCAATGTGAGGTTTTCTATAAATGACAAATATTCCAGAGCAGTATAAAAATTATCAATATTTGATAAGGACCGTAAGCCCAATTGCCCTATATCTACATCTCATATTTAAATAAATAGTTTCAATATAAAAATGTCATCTAAAGAACATGCATATATGATATTTTTACGGCTAGAGGACTGTTTAGATCATTTTTGTAAATAGAATATCACATAAAGAACTTCCACAGTATTTCAAAGGTATTCTGAAGCAGTCAGTTGTTTTGTTTTTAAAGAATTGAAGGACTTTTTGAAAATAAACTGAAGGACTTTTCACAAGCTAAATGTATATGATGTGAGCGCCAGCGGTTTTTTACAAACGTGCTACTTTCTCCAAAGCCTGTGTAGACTGCCTGGAGGAAGATAAAGACGATCTGAAGAGAGTCTTTATGGGCGGACTTAAAGAAGAATTTATAGGCGGACTAACAGGAGTCTTTATAGATTTGCGGAAGGAAGGCGTCGTATTTAAAAAAGAGCAGATGGTAGTGTTTAGAGACGTAGTCAATAGAAAAAGAGAGTTGAAGGCATGTGGTCCTTTGTATAAACATTTATTAGCAGTATTTGTAGATGAACTGGAGGGAGAATTTATAGAGGAAGAAAATCTTTATAGTCGAGGAGAAGGCAGCCTTCATAGATATACGGGCTGAAAAAAGTCCTTATAGGCGAGTTGAATAGACGGGCTGTTTGGAGTCTTTATAAAAGTATAGAAGCCTAAGAGTCTCTGTAGACGATCTATAGACGAGCTGAAGGGAGTCTCTGTAGACGATCTATAGACGAGCTGAAGGTAGTCTCTATAGACGAGCTGAAGGGAGTCTCTATGCAAGGTAAAAGTACTGAAAGGAGCCATTATATTTGTGAAGAAGGTCTGACAGATCTGTGTTGTATATTTTAAATTCAGGATGTCTTTATATAAGATAGAGGGGACGGGGATATATTTAGTCAACTTGATTCCCTTTATAGACAAGCAGATTTGTGACTTTATAGTCGTACTAAATGGCCTGGAGGCCATAGTAGATTATTTCAAATTCAGGGCATTTTAAGTCTGGATCAAAGTGTTTTTAATAAAAATTTTCCAAAGGATTATTTAGGACTTCGATAAATTGCCGAGTTTTTAGATTTTTTGTACAATTTGATTATCTTCAACCCCGCACATTTCTGAGAACAAATTTTTCTCCTAAATTCACTGATATCTTGGATTTTTTTTTTTTGTTTTAAGACTTGCAGAACACCATCAAAATAACCTCTAAATAAGACACAGCTTTCGAAGTATTTCTACACAAATGATGCTCTCTAGTGTATATTGTCTATAAGTATAGAAGCCTATTTTAAGTATTGTCTATAGAATGTTTACCTTCAGTTCCAAATACTTCTGAGCAAAATGCTTCCTCTCAGCTTCTTCAAGGCGATTCAATGGGCAACGGATCGGATCGTGAAATTATATTGAATTTTTTTTCAGGCAGATTTTATAATTCACTCATCAACAGAAATTCAAAATTGTTGCCATAATTGATTCGATATTTTCTTAATATTTCAGAATTCGTTTTGAGATTATTGATATCGGCTGGAAAAAGTGCCTAAAATCTTCAAAATATGAAATGTGCATGAGGGCATTATATGAGGACTGTAGTTTGAAACTGGACTCATGTTGTTTGGATCTCCAGTTCATTGGGAGGACTTTTATAGAAAGAATTGTTTTCTGATGACTGATATAATTGTAAGTCCTTCAGAAAGTGGATACCTTTAAGGTCGCCTTAAAAATTGTTTCATATATAGGAAATTTTTTGAAAATATGGTGTAGTTAGCACTAGATTGCCGAAGGCAGTCATTTTGACCGTTTTTCAATTTCAAGTACAAAAACAATTGTGTATATTATGACCCAGCTTTTTGAAATTTGGTGATTTTTTGTACCACATAGAACTACGTTTATTAATCATAGTAGCTGCTTCCTCCCCTCTTTCAATCCCCGTATTCACATGTGCTATACCTATATTGCCTAAAAGCGGTAATTTTGACCTTTTGTGAAATATAAAATATTCAAACTACTTTTATTATTGTATAAAGTAAATTTCTTATATGACCAGGTCATTACAACAACATCGAAACCCGTTTGCTACTCTAGAAACACAAACGAACATACAAATCGGGAAAAATAAATGTTATATTTCCATTCGATTTCACTCTTAGAGTAAAGACTTCCTCTTTTCGAACATTTAGTCCGCGCTCTTATTTTTTAAAAGGGGAAACTCGAGAGCCCTACCACCGAAAACAAATAACAGCAAGGTTTTGTATGATTGTAAATAATGTAAAAAATATTAAAAAATAAGTTTATAAAAATTTCTTTACATAATAAAAATTCTTTCAGAATGAGGTCATTTTTACCGATTTTAGGCAATATAGGTATTTACAAAATTCCCGTCTTTCTAGTGTTAAAGTACATTCTCTGCTTCTTTAGATTTTTCAGTATAATAAATATGTTCTATAACATACATAAGACTTCTATAAATACCATACATTGTAATGAGTCCCCTACAAATATACATGCATTATATATTGCTTAAAATTTTGTAGCGCAGTGTGTTTATATTTATAATTATTTAAACAAATATAGTTCTTCAAAAATCATTCAGTTAAACAAAGAGAAAACAAAATTTAGTTTAGGTATTAATTTGAATAAAACAATAAACATATTTATATTTTTTCAATATCCTTTCTATAAATATTGTGTGAGTGTTCAATAGCTTTATAAATATTTCAAATATTAATGGCAAAATCTATAAAATTTAGAAAATGAAAAAAAATGTGGAAAATATATAATTAATTGCATGCGTAATTTAAAATATACACATCTATATAGACTAATGAAGGGGAAACATATATTGTACAAAATTATAACATCGATTTCTAAATAAATGTTAACTACAATGAGATAAATAAGTTCTGGTTGCGAATATATTTTCATAAAAATCAGTTGCAAATATTTTCTAACTATTTATTGAATAAAATCGTTTACATATTTATCGGAAGACAAAAACATTGTTTTGAGTACTTAGATGAAGGCAGGCAATTATATTTGGAGTAAAATCAAATGAACACCGTTCAAAGTAAAAAACAATTTTTAAGAACTTAAAGTAGGCGTAGGCTTCACTTAGGGCCCTTAATGTGTTAAAGCGCTAAATGGAAGGGGAACTAAAAAATACTTATGTGATTGACTCAAATATGCGTAGATTTTTAAAAATATTTTTTAAAGGTCTCAATTAGGAAAAGATTTTTTGAAGGCTTAGATAGACGTCGACTTTTTTAAACATATTAATTTTTAAGGCAAAGATTTTTTAAAACAAATATTTTTAAGGCTTTATATTGGCTTTTTATACCCTTCACCACACTGTGGTACAGGGTATTATGTCTTTGTACATATGTTTGTAGGGTTCCTTTTTAAAATATGCATAGAATCACTTTCTGAGTGGATTTATGCATGTCCGTCTGTCCGTCCGTCTGTCCATGTTAAATTGTAAATGAAGTACAGAATTGGATTAAATTTGGCACAGCTCATTTATTTCGCCCAAGGACGAACTCTATTTAAATTGGGAAAAATCGGTTCAGATTTAGATATAGCTCCCATATATATTTTCGTCCGATTTAAGGTAAATGGTGCACCAAAGTCCCTGTATATCTATCGATTGGCACGAAATTTGGCATAGCGCAATGAACTAGGTCTAGAATGATATGTGTTAAGTTTCCTGAAAATCGGTCCAGATTTAGATATAGCTCCCATATATATTTTGGTTCGATTTAATGTAAATGGTGTACCAAATTCCCTATATATCTTACGATTTGCACGAAATTTGGCATAGTGTAATGAATTACGTCTAGGATTGTGTGTGTTAAGTTTCCTGAAAATCGGTCCAGATTTAGATATAGCTCCCATATATATTTTCGTCCGATTTAATGTAAATGGTGCACCAAAGTCCCTACATATCTTTCGATTTGTACGAAATTTGCTACAGCATACTATATTAGGTGTAGAATGATGTGTGCCAAATTTCCTGAAAATCGGTTCTGATTTAGATATAGCACGAAATCGGTTCAGATTTAGATAAAACTCCCATATATATTTTCGTCCGATTTAATTTAAATGGTGTACCAAAGTCCTTATACATCATTCGATTTCGACACGAAATTTGGCACAGCGTGCTGAATTAGGTATAAGTATACTAAGTATTGTAAGAATCGGTTCCGATTTAGATATAGCTCCCATATATAGTTTCGTCCGATTTTAAGTAAATGTGTCACCAAAGACCCAAATGTAGGCTGATTAACACAAAATTTTGCGCAACGAACTGAAGTTAATATAACCTGGCGTGTGGAAAGTTTTGAAATCGGTACAGATTTGGATAGAGCTAGTGTATTTTCTCCCAATTTTAAGTACATGACGCACTAAGAACTCAAAATGTGACCGATATGCACAAAACATACTGAAATTAGTATAACTTAACCTGTGACAAGTCCCATTGAAAGAAAATTAAAAATTTAGTATAGGTTTCAGAATGACATATCTATGGATCTTCTGTTAGAATTCATCTGTTGAATATACCCAAAGTGGTGAAGGGTATCATATAGTCGGCCCCGTCCGACTTTACTACTTTCCTTACTGTTTTTTTTTAAAGAGCTACAATAATTAAAAATATTTCTAAGGCCGGAGTTAATAAAAATAATTTATGCAGGCCGTAGGGAGGTGTAGATTTTTTTAAATAAGTATTGAAAGCCTTTTAAGGGCCTTAGAGAGGCGTACATTTTTTAAAAATAATTTTGAAATGCCTTACATAGGTAAAGTTTTTATTTAAAAAAATATATTTTTTGAAGGCTTCAAATAGGCATAGAAAATAAAAAAAAATGAGAAGTCCTTTGATAAACGTATTTTCCTATAAATAATTTTTCTAGGCCATAGATGGGCACAGATTTGTTTAGAAAATAGACGTAATTTTTAGACGTAATTTAAAAAAAAAAACAATATTTCAAGGCTTTAGATAGGCGTATATTTATTTACAAATATTTTTTAAATGCCTTAAATAGAGAAATATTAAATTAGTACATTTTTTTAAAATACTTTTTAAAAGCCTCAAATAGATAGGCTTAGATTTTTTACAAATATTTGGTCTTAGGTAGGCATAGTTTTTATAAATAATATTTCTATACCCTTCACCACACTGTGGTACAGGGTATTATGTCTTTGTGCATATGTATGTAACAGGCAAAAATAATCGAGATAGACCCATGGTTAATTTTGAGAATATCCATAGAATCACTTTCTGAGTCGATTTATGCATGTCCGTCCGTCTGTCTGTCCGTCCGTCAGTCCGTCCATGTTAAATTGTAAACAAAGTACATGTCGCATTTATGATTCGAATTGCATTAAATTTGGCACAGCTCATTTATTTGGCTCAAGGACGAACCCTATTTAAATTGGGAAAAATGGGTTCAGATTTAGATATTGCTCCCATATATATTTTCGACCGATTTGAAGTAAATGGCACACCAAAGTCCCTAAATAACTTTCGATTTGCACGAAACTTGGCACAGCCTACTGATTTCAGCTTAGAATAATGTGTGCTAAGTTTCGCGAAAATCGGTTCAGATTTAGATATAGCTCCCATATATATTTTCGTCCGATTTGAAGTAAATGGCACACCAAAGTCCCTAAATAACTTATATTTTCGTCCGATTTTAGGTAAATAGTGCACCATAGCTCTACATGTCTTTCGATTTGCATGAAATTTGGAACAGCGTACTGAATTAAGTCTAGATATATGTGTGTTTAATTTCGTGAAAATCGGCTCAGATTTAGATATAGCTCCCATATATATGCGTCCGATTTTATGTAAATGGTACACAAATGTCCCTATATATCCTTCGATTTGCACGAAATTTGAATTTATAAGTAAATTAAATACTGAAAATGTGGCAGAATGCACAAAACATACTGTAATAAGTGTAACCTAACATGTGACAAGTTTCGATGTAATTGGGGTAATTTTCGATATTTCGCTTTAAATCTATTTATATAATTTTGTCCCATTGTATGAAGCAACTCTATATCTGACCAAAATTTTGTATAGATTGCAGAATGATATATTTAATTTCATGTTAATGGACCTTCAAAAATGCTACGTCTGTTAAGATTCTCTCGGTTGAATATACCTAAAGTGGTGAAGAGTATCATATAGTCGGCCCCGTCCGACTTTACTACTTTCCTTACTGGTTAAATTTATTTTTTAGACCTCAAATAGGCGTATATTAAAAAAAATGTAGTCCTCAAAAAAGCGTAGATTTTCTAAATATTTTTTGAAGGCCTTAAAAGCCAAATATTTTTTGAAGGCCGCCTCAATGACCAAATGTTTTTCTTTTAATATTTTCTGAAGGCCTCAAAAAGGGCGTAGATTTTATTAAAAATAAATAAATAAATAAATTGGTTTTCTAAGGACTACAAGTTTGTTTTTTTTTATAAATATTTCCTCTACTATAATTTCAATAACTATTCCTGTGAACGTTTTTATGCATTCCTGCTAAAGTTTTCATAAGCCATTAAAAACATGAGGGCAATTAAATTGTCATTACGTAAACTTTATCATGTCACGACGGTGCGCCAGCAACAACAGCCACTTAGCCAACGTCATGATTGAGCAAAAAATGCATCATTATGCACAATTAAGAACACAAAGGGGCGTATGCACAGGAAAACAATTGGAAATGTGCGTCGCGGTGTGTCATAGTCTTAATTGTCGTGGAGAAACAGAACAGAAAATAAGTTCGCTAAGAATTTACTTATAAGAAAATTGCCATCATTAATGAAATAATAATTAGTAATCAGTTATTAAGATGGTAGTGCAGTTTTTTGCAGTAATATTGACATTTGTATGAGGTGAGTCGTCATAAATCATTGTAAGGAGACGTATTTATAATTAATTGGAGTTTTTGGAAAAAATATAAAAATATGGAATAATTAAAAATAAAGATTGTCATCATATATGACACCTTTTTTATAATAGTTGTTAATTAATTACTTTTTTTATTAATTGAAACGTTCATCAAAATGGGATATTTGATACCAATACTTGGCCTGTTTCAGAACCTTCAAGAATCTTCTATCAATCAAAATTGTTTCTGATCTTCCTTATATACATTCGAAAAGTTTTCCCACTATTTGAGTAGGGTAACAGAACATCCGTCTACTTTTAATAAATATTTTTAATTAGTTTTAAATATTGATTTATTTTTTTACTCTGTCTCTCTCTCTCACCCAAATATCTATTAAACATTTCAAATTGTGTATAATTTCAGTTTAATCCAACCCTGCGGTTATCTAAATTTTTTAACAAAAAAAACTTTTTCAATTATTTATTGACGTAGATAACTCTGACAGGCAAAGAGGGATAGAGCCAAAGACACCTACACACAATAGAAAAAGGTCAATGAAAAGTTAATTTCAACAACTTTTTTGTAGAATAAATTGACCCAAAACATAGTTGTTAATTTAGTGAATAAAAATTTGGAGTTGATTAGATTTCAATTTGGTTTTTATTTTTCCACGAAAGTATTGTGGT
This sequence comes from Musca vetustissima, assembly GCF_032173495.1. Taxonomy (NCBI): domain Eukaryota; kingdom Metazoa; phylum Arthropoda; class Insecta; order Diptera; family Muscidae; genus Musca; species Musca vetustissima. The sequence goes on along the minus strand of NW_026881546.1, from coordinate 21,280 downwards.
TATTGAACTTTTTTCAGTTTAGAGCGTTGTTTTTTTGTTGCCGTGGTCAATTAATGAAGTTACGAATCTAATTAGGAGTTATTTAAATTAAAAATATTTTCTAGTGGTAAGATGTTCGGAATATATATGTTTATATTCAGGTAATTGAAGGATGTGGATATATAAAACAAAAACATTTGAATATATGAAATAAATGGACCTTTGTATTATTTAATTTTTTCAAATTATGTACGGCAGGGGTTTTAAAATATTTTTAATGGACTTAGGAAAGCGCAGATTTTTTTAAATCAAGTTTTGAAGGCCATATTTTTAAAAAATTCAAGGTTATTATAGATATACATCGATTTTTTCAAAATAATTTTTGAAGGTCTGAGAAAGGCGTAATTTTTTTTTAAAATAATTATTGAAGGTCTTACAAAGGCGTAGATTTATGAAAAATAATTTTTTCTAGGCCTTAGATAGGCGTACATTTTGTAAAATTGATTTTTCAGATCCTTGGACAGGCGTAGATTTTTTAAAAATAATTTTTTCTAGGCCTTTGATAGACGTACATTTTGTAAAATTGATTTTTCAGAGTCTTGGACAGGCGTAGATTTTTTAAAATTGATTTTTCAGAGCCTTGGACAGGCGTAGATTTTTTAAAATTGATTTTTCAGAGCCTTGGACAGGCGTAGATTTTTTAAAATTGATTTTTCAGAGCCTTGGATAGGCGAAGATTTTTATACTCTACATAACTATGTTGTCAGGATATTATAGCTTTGTGCAGCCCCAAAAATTTGTAACGCCGCGAAATATTGGTCCTAGACCCACCTTTTTACCTATCGTCATATCTCGACTAGCTGAGTTGATCTAGACATGTGTGTCCGTCCGTCTGTCCATTATAATTTGTAAACACGATACAGGCCACAGTTATGGGCCAATCTTCACGAAATTTTGCATGTAGGATGGGTTGTGGTCAATGAAGACCCCTATTGTTTTTGGCAAAGATCGGTTAATATTTAGGGGATGAAATGGACCAAATACTTAATTTTTGACGGGTTTTCTGGGCTCTCCAGATGCCGCAGTTATGGTCCGAACATCGTGAAATTTTACATGGAGAGGGCGGTCGGGCCAGAGAATAGCGGGTCATGTGGACTAATGCTTTTGTGTGAAAAATCACAACATTTGTATTCTATGGCGTATATATTTACTCCTGAAGGACATAGACCCAAGAAATTGATAGTATATCTAAGAGGAGTGGTAGGCCTTTAAATTGATACCAACTATATTGTTGTATGCGATCGGATGTGCAAGTTAAATATTTACAGGTGCTTACGTACTCAGATATTATTTAGTAACCCACTACCACACTGTAGGGCGAAAATATAGCGCTGAGAACTTTAAAATTGTTCATGAGGTTCCCGTCATGGTCAAGGACAACGCCTATAATTTTCGACGATGATCAGATAATAATTTTCGGATGAAGTGGACATATTTTTCTGTGTTTTTTTTTCTTCTAGTCGATCTATAGGCCACAATTATAAGCCGAACATTAGAACACAGCCCACGGTGAAGAGAATATAGACAAGTAGTTAGATGAACTGTACTGAATATTAGTAATATTCGGAAAATATGTCAGTGTAAGGAAGAGGTGCTGTTGGCCTCTTATCGGGAAAGAGGGTGCAACTCTAACGAACTGTTGCTCAGGCTCGGAATAAAACTTCGCAGTAAGTTAGAGTTCCATGATAGTTGTGAAGGATATCGTATGGTCGGCCCCGTCCGACTATACTGTTCCGCTCACTGGTTTTAAATGTCTTATCGTTGATTTTGAAGAAATGTGATCCAATTTGCACTTTAAAAGGCCACAAAAACTATATTGTACCCCCTATTAAAAAAATAATAATAATAATATTAAAAAAATAATTAAACAATAAGTGTGGGCAAGGTATCCATTAAAAATCATTCCCCACTGCTAGAGGGGGCAAAAATCTCCAAACAATTCTAAGCCAAATGGAAAAGTTTTGACGTTTGTGTTTTTTTTTTCTTCTCCCGGTCTGTTTGGATAAAAAAACGTTGTCCTAAGTGCGAAAAATACAAAAACAAAAAAACCACAGATTACCAGATTATAGGTGGAGATAAGGCATTACGAAAAATAGAATAGTTAATGGCAGGCTGGGTGGGGGCTACAAATAAATGAAAAACCAAACCATAAATGCCACACAGGAACAAAAACGCACACACATACACATTCGCTGTACCACAAAAACACACATATGGCAACTGAGACATGTGTGAAAGTTGAGTATGACAAACAAAATGAAAAAAAGCAAAAAACAAAAACCAAAAAAAAAACTTTATCAAATAAATAAATTAGAGGATAATGCAACATAATCCTTTTAATTTTGGTTGGGATATTAAATTGTATTTATAATAGTTGGGTGGATTTTGTCCTTTCTTTGTCGTGGTGTTGGTGGCACACAAAACCAGCGTACCTCATAAATGTAGGTGTACATGTAAGAGAGTAACGCTGGGTGCTTGTGTATGTGTTTTGAAATTCTGTAATTGCGTTTGTTTGAGTTAAAGCTCTTATCGTTGATAAACATACATAAGGATATCCCCACACATACACATACACTACAATATATAATTTAACGGGAAATGGCATAAAAAAGTCAACATATGTATTTATTACATACATATACTATATGTTGACTTTCAGTTTGTGTGAATTATGTCCATATTGTACTCCCATAAAAAGCATTAGTGTGTGTGTGGATGTGTGTTTACTTGGCCATAAAAAGTTAACTAACATCGAAAGCTTTCTCACTCCACCTTCATCTCACATACCACATGATTTTGCGGTTTAACAAGGTGTGAGCATTCATTTTTTCTGTTTGTTTTTTCCTTTGCTGATTAAAAATAAAATTAAAAAAGTTTTCTTTCACACAGAAAAAATACTTAATTCATTAGACTTTTTGTTGGTAGTGTTGTTGCTGCTGTTGGCTGGCAAACGTAACTTGGTACCTTGTCCAGGTTATCCCATTGTTTGTTATCCCTTTCACTAAGTTGTTTACTCATTTCATTTAATATAATTTTTTGTGTTACTCCTTTTGTTTTTGTTATACAGCAAAGGTGTCATGTGGTTTTTCTAATTTATGCGTTTATCTTATGTTAAAATTAATGACATTAATTAAAACAAACCAGCGGGAGTGTGGTTATTGTTTGAGGTAAGGGACTCGAGGTAATATAGGCAAATTTATAGGTACACTGTTTTTGGAAGTTTTTATGGATAACACCTACTGAAATTTATGTGTGTGTGTGAGTGAAAAAATGGATATGTGAAAAGTCTTATCAAATAATAATCTTTTAATCCACATTTTCAACATATGACAGTTAATAATTATTCCCATATGTAATAAATTGTAATATTATAGAAGCGACACTTTGTGATCATAGGTCCATAACTACCGACCGTATATTAATTAATCTATATATATAAAAGAGTTGCGTTATAAGTGACTGACTGATCATCAACGCCCAGACGAAACTGCTAAAGCTAGAAATTTGAAATTTGGTATGTAGGTAGGGTTTGGTGAGTTGGCGTGTGATAAGGCGGGGTTTTTGGAAATTCGTACTAAAAGGTACTAAAAAGTACTAAAACCTGTATTACACGGGAATGGTTAGATGTAGAACTTTGAAATTTGGCACGAAGCTTTGTCTATGACGAGCGGACTTGAATGTGTGAACAAATTTTGGAAATTAGTACTTAGACGTACTAAAAAGTACTAAATAATGTATTTAATGGAATTGGTGGAGATGCATATCAGAAACTTTATATGTGGTTTATGCAATTTCAAATAGAATGAGGTGCAATAATATTTTTTGGAAATTAGTACTAAAATGGTTCTAAAAAGTACTAAAACTGTATTACGCGGAAACGGTTACATGTAGAACTCTGTAATTTGGTATGCAGCTTTGCATAGGATAAGCGAAGTAATATGTGTGAAAAAAATTTTGAATTTAGTACTAAAAGGTACTAAATATTATATTTGTATGGAATTGTTATATATACATATTTGAAACTTGGTATGTAGCTTAAGCTAATACAAATATAATGATTAGCAAAAATATTTTTGAAAAACAGTACTAAAATGGTACTAAAAAGTACTGAAACTGTAAAACCCCGGAAGGGTTGGAAGTAGAACTGTAAAATTTGGTGCACAGCTTTGTCCATGATAAGCGATTCAGAATGTGTGAACAAATTTAGTAACTTAGTACTAAAAGTACTAAATATTATAGAACGATGGAAAAGGTAGGGATATATATCTGAAAAATGTATGTAACTTAAGCTATTACAAACAGAATGATGGGCAAACTTATTTTTGGAAATTAATACTAAAATGTACTAAAAAGTTGTAAATATTATATTGCAATATAACCGATAGAGATACAAATGTGAAACTTCGCATATGGATTATCTATTACAAATAGAATGCTATGCATTTCATTTTTTGAAAATAAGTAATAAAGTGGTGATAAAAAGTACCAAATAATAAAATACAGTGCAACAGGTAGAAATAAGAATCTGAAATTTAGTATGTAGATTACTCTATTACAAACAGAATGTCACGCATAATTTTTTTTAAATTAGTACTAAAATTTACTAAATACTGTAGTATAATAGAACCGGAAGAAATGAAAATATGTAACGCGGTACGTAGATTTAACTATTATCAATACTATGCTAGACAGTAATATACTTTTGAAATTAGTACTAAAATGGTACAAAATATAAAATTATAATGGAAAAGATAGAAATTGAAATCTGAAATGTAGTATTAGACTATAACTAATAGAGCGACATGCTCTATAAACAAATCTTTTTCGCCAAAAAGTTTGTAAATTTTACTCACGGTACTAGCAAATACTCAATACAAAAATAGGATCCTGTTATAAATAAAATACTTAACTCTGACAATTATGACAATAATCATTTATACATATATATATTTTCAAGAATTAAGTTCTAAAATATACTAAAAAGTACAAAACATTACGGGTGGATATAGAATTTGGTGTAAGGTTTTTTCTATGAAAAAATGCTTTTCGCATTTTTGTTGGACATTTGCGCTGTACTAAATATTGTAAACGACAGAACGACTAGAGGTAGAGTCCTCAAATTTTTTATGTTTTTTTTTTCGAAAATTTGTATTAGAAAGTACAACTTTGAACTTTGGTTTAAACTTCCGATATAGTGAAAAATGGACGAGACTTCATACACAAATAAGTGAATACTAAATTGTTGGCATTTTTAAATGCAAATGTTTCTAAAATTTCTGTCGTAACAGTACTGATATTTATTTCCAATGATGTTTTAAACCATACTTTTGTAACACGTAAATAAATTTCTAAATTTCTGCAATTTTAATGGAAATCTTCCCTATAAAGGCAGGTCTCTGTATAATAAATGATCCGCTGTGCAAAATATTATATTATAAATTCGTATTATAAGGGTACACAATTACTAAAACGTACTACATAATTTACCATTAGCATGAAATTACCTAAATGACCAAAAAAAAAAAAATTAAAAAACGAACTATGTGCATTGGTCCATCGGGAGGATAGAGAAAGTAATAATAATAATCATATGTTGTACTCGATTTAGTAGAATAACGTATCAACGTATCTGTTCCAAAGAAATGCGGAGTAAAATCTGAGATTTTCTTAAAAAAAATAAGATATTGGACCTATCATTATTTGAAATAGTTCAAATTTATGGTAAATATTAAAATTGTGGCTCTTCAAAAATACTTTAAAAAATGTTGACCTTTTTTAGATCTTAACAAAAATGTTTTTAATTTTTCCCTTAAATATCAAAAATAAAAACCAGTAAGGAAAGTAGTAAAGTCGGGCTGGGCCGACTATATGATAGCCTTCACCACTTTGGGTATATTCTACATTGAACGAACTTAAATATGTGATTTTTCAAAAGGAACCATGGGTCTATATCGAACTGTTACAAACATATGCACAAAGACATAATACCCTGTACCACAGTGTGGTGAAGGGTATAATTACACAAGCCAAAATTGCGGTTTTTCTTTAAAGTGCACGTTCAAATCACTTAGAATCAGTTTATATTTATATATAAAAATATAGACGTACACAACAAATTATCTATCCAGTGGATTTTTAGGTTATTCTACTACATCGAACATTTTCTGCGAATACGGGTTTTATCCACTTTAATCCAATTATTTGGAAAATGCTCTCAGGGCCACCAAAATGTCTTAAAGAGAACCTGTAGATAGAGGTCATGTCAAATCGGGGATCGATATTGAATTTGTTTAAATATACTTTTACCTTCCAAAGCGGCACTATACTGCTGCATTGAAACCATACCAAAAGTGCATCGATATATCCCAAATCCAATATAAAACATCCAATCCAAATCGCAATCTATAATATTATATTACCGCACCTTCGTGGTTTTAACACAAGGAGGAATAACGTATTTTCAGAATAAAGGAAGAAATAACAAGAAAGCGTGAGCAAATCGAGATGTACAGGAGTAAGCATGAAATCCGGAAATTTTCCCAAGTAGTCCTCCTGTAGAGAAAAAGATGGAAACCTGATTGCAGATACAGATAATGATCTGGAAGGAGCATTTTGCAAAGATTCTGGTTTCAAAAAGTGACGTTGAATAAGATACTCAAGAACCAATAAGAGGTGACGGAGTGTATACCACCTAGCCAACATGAGGTCAGAATAGCAATCAAACGGTTGAAGAATAATAAAGCAGCAGGTGCCGATGGGCTACCGAATTATTCTAGGCCGGTGGTTAGATGTTGGTCAGTAGCACGCACCAGCTCTTTAGTACAATTTGGCTAGAGGAATGCATGCCTAATGATTGGAACCGCAGCATCCTGTGACAAGACGATATGTGCCAACTATAGAGAATTTAGTTTCCTCCGCATTCGACAGCTTTATCCTTTCAGAGTTGTTCAACGCCATAGGCTAAGCAGGATAACTTTAACTTGCAGAAGGTCAGCAGTTGAAGTCGGAAAAGACCTGTCGGAGCCCTTCAATACCGAACAAGGTGACAGTTTGTCATGTGTTTTAATTAAATTGCACTCTGTACACCAAACAGCATTATTACTCGCCTACGCCGATCTGAGTGTGGCAGTAAATAGCGAGAATACCAAGCAACACCCAAGACGTCCAGTAGACTCGGACCAACTGTAGAAGTTTAAAACTACTGCTTCGAGTTGTCAAAGATTTTATAAACCTCGGTGCTGCCATAAATAAAACGAATGGCATTATTTTGAAATTCGGAGAAGGATAATGTTGGCCAACAGATGCTACTATGGTCCAAGAAGCATGGGTACTTGCGCAAGCAGATGAGTCAGCTTTTGGAGTGTTTGGAAGAAAAAATCTAAAGATCTACGGGAAAAATCTACGTGCTGGTGTATGGATCAGTCGAATGAACCTCGATCTTGACCATCTATACACGGACATCGACATAGTCGGACGTATCGAGCTGCAGCGGCTTCGGTGGCTAGGCCATGTTGTGCGAATGGATGAGGATGCCCCGGCTCAAAAGGCATATAAAAGCGAGACTATTGATGGTTTCGGCAGAAGTGGAAGGCCACGAATTAAATGAAAAGATCAAGAGGTAGAGAACATTTCGAAACATGGTCTTTCAAATTGGAAAAACTGCGCACAAATTCCACGCGACTGGAAATATTTTAAATGTTCCACTTATAAAACAAATGTTCTGTCCCGAGCCAGCTAAATAAGTAGTATACACGTACACACCACACCTTGGAATAGGACCAATTGTTGCGTTGTTTACAGTGCCTTGTCAAAAAATGGAATAATCTCGTGAAAATTATCGTGCAATCATTTTTCACAACTTCCTATGTGAATTATCGGAAAAATATTAGTAGGGTAAATATGGACATTCGATTGAAATCAAATCAAATTACATGGTAGGGAAGATGCTCCATTCATTTCACGAAGATCGTGCAATTTGTCCTTGCATCATAGATACGAACTCTTTTTGGGAATTGTAGTCACAACCCTTGGATAAATAGCACAGCCACAATTAACAAAGTTGATATTGATTATAGGATTGCTCCTAGAGTTCACTAATAATGGTGCATGCCTACGCTACAAACACTAGCAGCGACATTGAACGATAATTTGTAACACTATTTAATTTGATACGTTTTTGTACCGCATGCCCATGTTTACCTTACTACAGTTGGGTAAAAAATAAAATGCGATAACGCAAGAACATCTGGCGTAAAAAATTTGTTCTCTCAGACAGTGTTGGTCTTCAATGGAAAGTCAACGAGTATCCATGATTAAAGTAGGTTATACTAATCATGGGTCAGAGAGTGTAAAATTGAAATAAAAAAGCAATAGACAGTGTTGGTATTCGAAGGAAAGTCAAGGAGTACAACAAAAGTTGTTCGTGGAAGATGGGCGTCAAATCAACTGGTCACCTGTGACTTCGGGGAAAACGGGTGATTTGATAAGTGTTTCCCGTGAGAAACGTAGGAGGTCAATTCTGAATGGTTTACCACAAATTCTGTATTTGAATTATTGCCGAAATTTGAGAAACAAACTAGAGAATACTGCTTAAACTACAGCCTTTTTGAGCGGGAACCTAATATCGATGACTTTTTTATACCCGTACATCAGAAAATAAACATCATCAGAAAATAAACATGCGAAAAACGCTGCCAATCCTCGAATCGCTATATCGGAGGAAGATTACCTTGAAGGTGGGATGATGTATAATAAACGGTTAATTTATTGATTTATTCTGCGAGGATTAGAAAGATTAAAATATTTTTTAGAAGATCGTACGTTAGGGAATTTAATTTTACAGGAGACAATATCAAATAATTTATTCTATAAAAAATGCTATTTTTTATTATAATACGACGTGGAAATTGTATCATAAGAAGAGGGTATTCATATCGAGCTTATATAAAAAAGTTTGTTAATATAGTTATAGGAAATAGTTTGCAGGTGAGAGATTTAAGGACAATAACAGCCTCAACCTCTTTTGTCTGCAAAAAAATTTCGTTCCTTATATAATACACATATATATATATATATATATATATATCATAAAAACATTACTTAAATATTAAAAATTTAAACAACAATACAATTAATATCAAATGACTTGCTATATAATAAACATTTTACAAATTTAATTTTTAATTTTAATTAGGTTGTTTGTTCATGCTCACACCTTTTGCATGCATAAACAATAACGTCCAGAAAAAAAACAAAATATTATGTAATAAATTAGTGGAAAAAATGACCCACCAAAACTATGCTATAAATATTTAAATATGTAACCAAAAAATAAAAATTTTGTAATTATTAATTTATATGTGTTGCCATGTGCAGTAGAAGTTTTTTTCTGTGTTTTAATTTTTAGTGTTGTATTATTTTATTATTTTTAAATAGACGGTGAAAAATTCTAAAACTGGCTCTTTTGTGGAAGGAATATTAAATTATTTTTTGATATAGAATTTAGCTAAAAAAATGTTTGTTTGCTGATATCAGCAAAACGGTTTTTGGATAATCAAAAAAGGTGGAAACGAAAGGGTTGGTGGTGGTTGAAGGGGTGCTATTGAAAATTTGTGTTTTTTCAAAAATAGAGTGAGGAGATTCAAATTAGAGGAAAGTTAAACGAAATTGAATTTTTGCTGTGTTGTGAACAAATTTTGCATACATAATTTTATTGTTTTTTTTCGGTGTTTGTCGTGATTTATTCACTGTTGATAGATTTAATTAAATTTAAATAAACAGTGTTGGCACGCACGCACACACACATATATAGTATAGAAATGAAATTTATATAACAAATTTAATTTCATTTGAGTCATTGCACCTGTGCTTTGTTATATAAAAATAATATAAATATTGGTCTAACGTTGACTAGAATCGTGTCGGTTGGTAGGATAGTTTATAGGAAAAAATATCAGTATTAACATTTTTAGTGATTTGTGTTGAATAAAATAAAAAATATATATTAAATTTTTTTCTATTTTAGTACGTGATATTTATGTGCAAAAATTTCTTTAATGTGTTCTGTTTTAATTACTGCTGTACAAGAATTGTTAATAAATTTTTAGTTTTTGTGTGTTTTTTTATTATTTATTAGTAAAGAGAGAATAATGTGGACTACAACACAAAAATTAATTTTTGTGAATTGTGTGTGTGTTCTTTTGATTGACAAATGGGGAAATATTTTTGCTTTGCAAAATTGTTCATTTGATTGGTGGATGGATTATATGCATTGTTGCGAATTCGATTCGATTAACGACTAGTCTATGATTATTTGGGTTTTTAATGGACAAAATACGAATTAAATTCTTGAATAGTTAATGGGTAGGTGGTTGGGTGGGTTGAGGTGGATTTTTTTTTTCAATGGAAATTTTTCTTCTCTCACTCTCTCTATATAATTATAAGTATAGATTAATTTCTTACATTCCTTTCTGTATTTTTAGAAAATTTTGAATAAATTATTTTGTATAAAATTTTGTTAAGCGTTTGCGGGTTTTTTCAAATATTATTTGGCATGTCTGGGGTTTTCCGAAGTGTTAAAATTAAAATAAAAATTACTAAAATAAAGAAATAATTATTTTTTGATGTTGATGTTGTATGATACTACGAGGTCAAATAATTTGACTTCCTTCAGTAGATATTTTTAATAGCAGGCCAGTGTGCCTTATATATACAGAAGACCAATAGGTGTTCTAAATATATGGAAGAAGTAAAAATTATATTTAAAAGACAAATAAGGTACTACAATATTCGGTGTTTCAGGTGTGATTTTTAACCGGAATTGGATTCTCATTGAGTAGTAAACTTTTATACCAAAAAATATGAATATTGACCCATGTTTCGGGGTAGCCCCCATGTAATGGAATCCCTATTATATGGTATTGTGGGTGTTTAAGGAACGTTTTTCAATCGAAATGGATCTAAAGTGATATTGATGAGAATTTTGGTCCATATTTTTCTATAGTCCCCACGATACTTTGAATTTTGATATCTTGACGATTTCCTAAAAGTTTTTCATCAATTAGGCTGTAATTTTATATTACTGGCTCTCTTCGTGTAGAAATTTCGCTGCCAATATGACCCCTTCCCTGCTTGGTTTTCGGTATTTTAAGGATTCCAGACACGTTTTGAATAAAATTTGTTAGAATTACATATTTTTGGGTCATATTGATCGCAAATCTTTCATACTTAACATTACTCATATCCGATACATCATAAGCTACAGAATATATTAGGTTGGGGAAAATGAATCGATCGAAGTTGACCGGCATATTAGCAGTCGTAACATCGTCCAGGAGCTAAAAATCGACCATAAAACTGTTTTAAACCATTTACGCAAAGCTGGATTGAAAAAGAAGATCCATGTTTGGGTGCAACACAAATTAACAGAAAAAAATTCGATGGTTGAATTCCCATCTGCGAAGCCGTGGCCAAACGGAATGAGATAGACCAATTTCTTAAACGAATGGTGACAGGAGGTGAGAAATAGATCACATACGAAATCTCAATGTGAAAACGATCGTGGTCATAGAGCGGTGAAGCACATAAAAAACCAGGACTAATGATCAGGAAGTTTATACTATGCATTTGATGGAAGGGTATTATTTATTATGAGTTGCTTCCAAATGGGTCAATTTCTGATCCCACTGTCAAAGCTGGACCGATTGAAAATATCAATGGACCAGAAACGGCCAACCGGAGAGGTGTCGTGTTCCACCAGGACAACGCTAGGCCACACATCGCCAGAAACTTCGGGAGCTTGGTTGGGAAGTTTTAATGCATCCGATATATAGTCCGGACTTGACACCAATCGATTATGATATTTTTCTTGCATTGCAAAATTTCTTGATTGATAAAAAATTGGTATCTACTAGAAAATCGACTAATGGAGTTTTTGCAAATAGAGAGCAGGACTTCGATGAGAGATGCATTAGGAAGTTACCTTTAAAATGGCAAAAATTTCTAGGTATTTTAATATCGACCACATGATGGAGGTTTTAAATATTTTAGGTACGACCGAACTTAATTACGTTTTTACAAGAGGTTGCAAAGAAATGATTATAATGTGCATTGCTAATGTACCCCTTCTCTTCAGCTCTCAAACGATCTCCGGATTTGATTTCATCCAAGAACTTTCATGCTATTAGCCTGATCAGATCTTCATATCATCTATAAAAATTCCTTAGATTTCACTTCGAAAGATTTCTGATGTCCAAATAAAAAAAAATACTATGAAGGTCGAGTACCTAAATGTTTGAAAAAATTGCATTATGATCTACAAATTCAGGTAATCTACTTAATCTTTCCGACAATAATGCAATTATTGTCTTTAAAATTTCTATCCTTCAGACTATCTAGTCATGAGCCTGCTTATCAAGATTTCTGGAGCTCCATTCATCTGAAAAGACACCTTAGTTTTCAGCTCAACTTGATCTTTGGTAAATCTACAAAATGCTCTGATGTTCAGATGATCTACAATGATTTGATAGCTACTAGCGGTCATATACGAGGGCTATCACATACATATGTAGGCGGGAAATGTCCAGGAATGGCTCAGGATTATCAGTTCAGGCACAGTGTCAATTTTCTACAGCACAACAACCGTTTGTGAACGTGAAGATCATCCCTCGTCATTGAGCCAGAATTAGTCACAATTCACCATACAAAGATTTAAGTTCAGCGATACACTTCTGTCGCGATAAACCACGTCGAATCTGTACAAAATATTTTCTGCCTGTTAATCTTAAGATTTCGTATACTGGTCATTCATATAGAAACTCTTCTACTCGTTTATAGATTTCTTTACTTCATCTCATCTACAAAAATTCACTGGTTATCAGATAATCTACTAAGACTCGCTGCTTTTAAGCTTATCTACATATAACTGTTCAAACCTGAGATGTATATAAAGAGAGTCTGGCCTTCATCTCCTATACAAAGGCTATATGGACTTCAGAACATTTTGATTTCATGGCCGTATTAATGTTTCAAAGAAAGCCGGGGATGGTCAATAAACTCTGGCCTTCATTTCGTCTATAAAGACATTCATGTTGTCCGCAAAAGCTTCCAATAATGCATTTTAAAGAATCCCTGGTCATTAACGCTTCTGCATAGGCCTTTAGTGTTCCTATAAGAAAATCTGCCTTTTATCTCACATGTTAAGACTTTATAATATTTAGCTCGTTTTTATATATGAACCTTCATGGCCGTCTTTTCCTTTTCTGTAGAGACTCCTTCCACCCCATATACTTGCTAAAAAAGTTACAGAATTACTGATCTGCCTTCGTATAAAATCAAAAATATATATTTTTTCCTTTTTTCCAACAAACATCAAAAAATAAATTATTTCTTTAAAATAAAAACAAATGAAAAAACAAACTGAAACAATTTAAATAAATAAATTAAGAAGAAGACTAAACTAAATACTTTTTGCATCAACTTCTCAGAACCTTTGGCTTAAGCATTTGCATTTTGTGTGTGAGTGTGTTGGTTGTCTAAAGAAATATTTCATTTATTTCTTTGTGTTTGTTTTTTTAACAGCTTTCATGTCCTGCTATTCAAAAGCCTAAATGTTTCTTGTTTATTGTTAATTTAAAGCTATCTAAAATATTTTTATAAAGTGTTGCAACATTTTATTGCAGTTTGTTTCTTAGTAAAAGAAAAAAGGAAAATAAAAACACAAACAAAGCCGTTTGAAAATAAAATTGAATTAAATTATAAACCTTAATTAGGAAGGCGTTTGTTAAATAAAACTCCTGTTCAAAGGAAGTATTGAAAAAATAAATGTTATCTTACGTGGTTTTTAATAATGTAAATAATAGTATTTTATGTAATGTTTTTGTATTTGTTTCTTATGTTGAAAATAATAATTGATTAAAACAATATTTTTTTTTAAACAACAAACATTTTTTACACAGCCAATATTTATTTTGGTTTTTATTTTATTTATTTTTTCATCTTCAAATTCAAGGCATCTAATTTTTTGTTTTCTCAACTACAACCAATTCAAAAAAGCAACATAAAATTCGGGTTTCTCTTCAAAAAATTACTCTACAACCAATTCAAGGCAAATAACTAAATATTGTTTCTGAATAACAAATAATAATTTGTCTTTATTAAATTTTTTTAAAAATAAATTCTTGTTGTTTGGTTTTCTGTTATTTCTCAAATACTCACTGCAGTATCTGGGTTAAATGAAAATTAAATGTAGGAGTTTCTTTTTTTCTTGTTGTGAAAAAGTGCATTCAAAACGTTTGTGTTCCGTTGGATTGAAGAAGGATTGTTTTTGGTTAATTCGTAGGACTTCTAAAGTGAAGGAAACATCAATATGGTTTTCATATGGGTCGTACTAGTCATTGGGAGCTTCCTGGACATAAATTTAAAATAAATGATAACCAGATAAAACAACTGAATATAGAATATTGAAATCTGGCAATATTCAGGTACATTGTATTTTTTTTTTTTGAATTCGTACACGAGGCCCGAAAACTACTAAAATATATTAAACCAGTAAGGAAAGCAGTAAAGTCGGATTGGGCCGACTATATGATACCCTTCACCACTTTGGGTATTTTCTACATATGTATTCTAACAAACGTTGCGTGTTTGTTATATCTCTATATCTGAAACGATTTCAGGGAAACTTGTCAGAGACTAATTTATATTACTTCAGTACGTTGTGTCAGTCGACCTAGCAACATCATTCTACACTTAATTCAGTACCCTATACAAAAATTCGTGCAAATCGATAGATATATAGGGACTTTGGTGAACCAATTAAATAAATTAGGACGAAAATATATATGGGAGCTACATCTAAATCTGAACCGATTTTCAAGAAACTTAGCACATGCCATTCTAAACTTAACTCAGTACGCTATACCAAATTTCGTGCAAATCGAAAGATATTTAGGGACTTTGGTGCACCATTTGCCTTTAATCGGTAAATGGGACTTTGGTGCACCATTTACCTTATATCGGACGAAAATATATATGGCAGCTATATCTAAATCTGAACCGATTTCCAGGAAACTTAGCACACATCATTATAGACCTTATTCATTATGCTGTGCCAAAATTCGTGCAAATCAAAAGATTTCCAGGGACTTTAGTGGACTATTTACATAAAATCGGGCGAAACTATATATGGGAGCTATATCCAAATCTGAACCGATTTTCAAGAAACTTTGCACACATCATTCGTGACCTTCTTCATTACGCTGTGCCAAATTTCGAGCAAATCGAAAGACATAGTGGACTTTGGTGCACTATTTACCTTAAATCGGACGAAAATATATACCGGAGCTATATCTAAATCTGAACCGATTTTTCTCAATTTCAATAGGGTTCGTCCTTGTGCCAAATAAATGAACTGTGCCAAATTTCATCCAATTCGGATCATAAATGCGACCTGTATTTTTTTACAATTAAATATGGACAGACAGACGGACGGACGGATTCTATGCATATTCTCAAAAGGAATTATGTGTCTATCTCGTTTCCTTTTGCCTGCTACAAACATATGCACAAATACACAATACCCTGTACAACAGTGTGGTGAGGGGTATACAAAGTTTACATGGTTATTGTGCGAACTCAAAAATTTGAAACGAGGCTAACAGTTCTAGTGTATGTCGGATGATGCAAAGGGTTATTTCGAAACACTGGAAACAGTGGCTCTTCGAAAAAAAAATCGGACTAAAATGAACATAAAAATGGAACCAAATCGTACTAAAGAAGAGATGTCGGAAGTAAGTCTTGAGAATGTTGGACATTAGCTGGTCTATAAATGATCCTAGCAGCTCGTTTAGAAAGACTCTCTTCAGCTCATCTATAAAGATTCCCATCAGCTAGTCTGTAAAGACTCTCTTCAGCTCGTCTATAGAGACACCCTTCAGCTCGTCTATAGATACTCCCTTCAGCTCGTCTATAGATACTCCCTTTCGCTCGTCTATAAAGACTCCCTTTCGCTCGTCTATAAAGACTCCCTTTCGCTCGTCTATAAAGACTCCCTTTCGCTCGTCTATAAAGACTCCCTTTCGCTCGTCTATAAAGACTCCCTTTCGCTCGTCTATAAAGACTCCCTTTTCGCTCGTCTATAAAGACTCCCTTTTCGCTCGTCTATAAAGACTCCCTTTCGCTCGTCTATAAAGACTCCCTTTCGCTCGTCTATAAAGACTCCCTTTCGCTCGTCTATAAAGACTCCCTTTCGCTCGTCTATAAAGACTCCCTTTCGCTCGTCTATAAAGACTCCCTTTCGCTCGTCTATAAAGACTCCCTTTCGCTCGTCTATAAAGACTCCCTTTCGCTCGTCTATAAAGACTCCCTTTCGCTCGTCTATAAAGACTCCCTTAAGAAGAATTGGACAAAATGAAGGTTGGTTCAATGGTTGAAATTGAGAAGTTTTTCGATCCAAATTTAGCCCAAATTTTTCACAAAATGGCAACACTGACTGGAAGAGTTAGTTTTTATTGGGTTTACGACAATTCGTAGTAAAAATGGGATGTCGAAAGTAAGTCGTGTGGATGGAATGCTGGACTTAAGCACCATGAGTCATATTTTTAAATTTGCCCAGGAGCACCCACTGCCCAGGAGCACCCAAGATTAAATTTTAAATTATTATTTTTTTTTGAATTATTAATTTTTGCTTTCCTTGGAACACAAACGTTTTCAGTTCTTAATTTTTTTTTCCTCGTTACACTTCATTCGTTGGTGGGTGATGGGGGGATCGCGTTGGGGGTGTTTCTTATACGTTTTTTTAGTTTGTTATATTTTATTTTGCTTTGTATGTTTTTCTTTTTTTAATATCAAAACTATTGTTTCTGTTTTTATTATGTTTTGTTCTTGTACTGACGCTTTAACAATACTAAAAAAGAGAGTTTAGAGAAGAAATATTATCTTGTGATATCGTACCGTTTCGCTCACCTTCTTGTCCCACTGTAGGACGTACGGGACTGGATGATCATTGGGAAATTCAACGTGACAATTGAAGATGACACCTTCACCGAGTATGGCTGTGATATGGACAGCATCTTCTGCAAAGAGAGAGAAAAATAATAAATATTAAAATAATTGGAGATTTTTAAGATATTATGTAATATAATAACGATTTTTAAAAAATATTTTTCAAAGCGTATATTTTTCAAAGCCTATATTTTTTCAAGCATATATATTTCAAAGCCTAAACAACGCTTAGATTTCTTAAAAAAATATTTTTCAAAGTCTAAATAAGGAGTCGATTTTTCAAAGCCTAAACAAGGAGTATATTAAAAAAATAAGACGCAATGTGTATTTCCTTTTCTATTTTTGAAATTTTCAACACAAAACAACAATTTTCACGTAGCCTTCTCATATCAACTATCCTTTCCTGGTACCTTCTCCTTCTATATATAGAAGTTCTCAACTTTCTTATTAATTCGCTATACAATTTTCCCTTCTCGTGGGCCACTTTAATCCTTGACAGCAATGTTTTGTGTCGTGTTGATGACATGTCATGGCAGCTAAGTAGTAATTGTTGTCTATGAGTGAATGTATGTGACACTATGTGTAAACGGAAGTGATAACAACACATACACGTAGATATAATAGTAGAGAACATGAACTGGAATAGAAACTACAAAATCAACAGGAATATGGTCATTTAAGACGACGGTACATTGTCGACGACAATACAGACGTCCACTTGAGCATCAAAAACTCAAATAACAACAACAACGACAACAGTAACAACTCAAGTAGCAACTTTACAACTTTAAGAGCAAACGAAAGGATCAAAGGAGACTACGACTGGCAGTTGTGTACAGTTTACACGTCGCATGTTTTTAGGTGTTTAGACGGTGTACGAAAAAAAAAACTTTGTTTGTCTAAAATATTCAACTGCATGCCGGCTCAATGTCATCGTGTATACGCCAATGATGATGGTGGTGATGGCGTCGATGATGGTCGTGTGTCAACAACACATCCACCAAAGAAATGTCTGATGTCTACACTTCCTGCAAATAACTTCTTCTATGTATTTCTTTGTAAAGTTTTTTTTTTTTCTTTTTTCGAAAGAGGAGAATCGTCAAAGAGGAAATGGAAATTATCGTATGTTACATGTCATGTCACGTTATCGTTGAAATCTCCTAACGTATTTTAGGTTTGCTTCGCAAAACAGATACTTTCCTAGTTTTATCCTGATGTGTGTATGTGTGTGATTGCGTCGCATTTGACAGTTTTCTGGCGTATGGAGAAGAAATGAAGTTTTCATGGCGGTTTTTAGTTTTTCAGGTAATGGTAGGTGGGGAACGAATCGGTTGGCATTAATAAGTCTATGAACAATTTGTACATTTTACATCCGCTGTATGAACAGGCTAACATGCATATTGGAGGGAGTTTAAAAGGGAACGTTACTTTAGTTATCGAAAAGTGCCAGAAATTTTAAAAATAGCTGTTGTTGAAATTCTAAAGTGGAATCTTCTAAAGCCCTCAATTTATGGTAAAGAAAAATTTTTAAGGGATATATAAGGTGTGTATTTTGTAGATAATATTTTATTACATATATATGGTGTGAAGTTGCTAAATCATTTTTAAGGCCTATATAATTCATAGATTTTCTAAAGAAAATGTTTAAAGCCTTTTTCTAAATCCAAACCTTCATGGAACACCGAAAATATATATTTTTGTAAATCCATCCCTTGCTGGACCATGGGACACCGGAAAAATATTTTTTAAAAAATCCAAGAAAAAACTATTTTTAAAAAAAAATGGTGAACCATAAAATATATTTTTTAAGAAATCAACGCTTTGATGGATCATGAAAAAAATTTTTTTTAATGCACGCTTGGATGGAGCACCAAAAAAAAAAACTTTAAACCAGTGAGCGGAGCAGTATAGTCGGACGGGCCGACCATATGATACCCTACACAACTACCACGAAAAGCAAATTTTCTGCGGTTCTATATTCTGAGCCTGGGCAATATTTCGTTTTACTTTTTACCGATTATAGATCAACAACTTCACTTTTATTTTCCAAACATTTTTTCTTGAAGTGAATTTTTACGCCATGAAATAAAAAATTGGTCACATTAGGTTGGTTGATTTGACCTTTAGGAATATTGACTGATCATCATCTAAACAGTCGCTTTAACAGCCTTCACCTTGTAAAATATGTGATATTCTGCATATAATAATTGCCTCTAAAGCAATTAGAAAACCTGACAAAATTAAAGTTTTTTGTTCATTGCACCCACTGAATGAAATCTCGACTTCACATAAAACTACAGGCATCGTCCTTGACCATAATCGGAACTTCATGTACAATTTCAAAGCGATCAGCGCGAAATTTCCGTCCTTTAATGCCGTAATAGTAATAATATGCACATAGTCACCTTTACCTAATTACGTATAACTCCCACATCAGAGTACATACAGCCATATAATTGGTATCAATATGAAGATCAACAACTTCTCTTGGATATACTATCAACATCTCGGGTATATGTCCTTCAGGAGCAGAATAAAAATTTTGTAATTTTTCACACAAAAGTCAGGGTCCATTTGACCCGCTAAATATTGATCGATCTTTATCAAAACAGGCATGCTTATTCTTTGGCCCGATCCCCTTCTTGATGTAAAATTTCAAGATGTTCGGACCATAACTGCGGCCTCTGGAGCGACCAGAAAAAGCGACAAAAAGTAAGTATTTGGTCCATTTCATCCCCTAAATGTTAACCGATATTTCCCAAAAAAACGATAGGGGTCTTCATTGGCCCGAACCCAGCCTACATGCAAAATTTCGTGAAGATTGGTCCATAAATGTAGCCTGTATCGTGTTTACAAATTATAATGGACAGATGAACGGACGGACACACATGTCTAGATCGACTCAGCTAGTCGAGATATGATCGGTATACTTAAAGGTGGGTCTAGGACCGTTACAACTCTTGAGGCTGCACAAAGCTATAATACCCTGACAACATAGTTGTGTAGGGTATAAAAATCCACGCATTAATGTTAAAAAGATATACTTTAACAAGTTAAAGACAACTTAGGCCTTAAACAAATATTCTTTAAGAAATCTACGACTACATAGGTCTTGCATATGATTCTATATAAAAAATATTTATTTAAAAAATCTACGCCTGTTATTCAATGTAAAAAAATCATTTAAAAAAATCTACGCCTATGATTCTATATAAAAAAATATTTCTTTAAAAAATCTACAAATCTACTTTTTCTGGGCCAATAATTTTATCAAAAATATTTAATATTCGACGAAGATTTTTTTCCATTCCATTTAAAAGCAACCAGCTTAATTCTTTTGGCAAAAAATTAAGGGAAAACATTTAAAATGTTTTCTTTATTCCAAATTCATACCCCCACCAACACACCATGGTGTTTACCGCCCATAAAGCCAATGATAACTACTGTGAAGAAAATAGAAAAGAGTAATCCAAAACCAAAACAAGTGACAACATACAACAAACGTGAGTGGTGCAACGATGGTGGTGGTGGATGGTGAGTGAGTGATTTACTCATAAGTTAGTTATCCAAAGTTAGAATTAACAACAGTTCAAGTGAACAGCGGCAACATGCCACAGTACAATACAACAACAATGACAAAAGCAACAATAACGATGACAGCAAACAACTACAACAACATCAACTCAAACAGCAATAAACTCTACAGAAATCGTAAACGACAACAACGTAACTGTCGTTGTTGTTGTTGTTGATGTCATTGTCGTTAGCCATGACGATGTTGTTGTTGTTGCTGCTGCTGTTGTGGATATCCGTTGCTCCAACAGTGTAGTGATAAAACTTGTGTAAGGAATCTGAGTTTTATTTCCCACTTCAATTATTGGTTTTCTTCCTTTCTTAGCGTATTTCACAAGGGGAGGTAGTGGGTGATAGGATTTGTGTGTGTGTGCTAACCAAGCATTCCCATGTATTGGTGCATCAATTTAACTGTTGAGGCATTTACATGACATGTTGTCTATTTTTCGTTCGTTCGTTCGCTTTTTCCTCCTGTAAACCTCACATTCTGTATCCTGATATTCCCGTAACGTTGGTATTTTTTGTTTCCTTTCCCTCTTCTCACCACTATTTGCCCTGATGTTGTTTCTGCTGTCGTTGTTGTTTTGGTGTACTTGAAGTGTTAACCACTCAAAACTTAGTTAAAGCATTTCGTTTCGTTCATTAGCATTGACTGAGCGCTCAACAC
>NW_026881545.1:0-34482 GCF_032173495.1 Musca vetustissima | reverse complement strand
TCTATCTCACGGAAATCTAGCTGTTCTTCTATTACTTTATCTCAAGAACCTCTGAAAGAACGCTTTGACTCCAATACCTGTGTAAAACTGACGACAATTTTGAACCAAAATAAAATTGGCAAAAGAATTTTAGAGACCTATAAAAAATACGAACATATAAATGAAGATCAACGAAATTTAATAATTACAACAATAGCTAGTTATTTTCATGCAAATGAGTTGCACATGTCTTTACAAGAAAGCTATAATTTGGAAAAACAAATAATAGAAATGTTTCCCAATGAGAAACTCCATTCTTACCGCACCGACAGACGTGGAAAGCTATATGTAAAATACAACAATATGAAAAGAAATCACATTTATCAGAAAGATAGAGATGTCAATTCACCTAAGGCATCCAAACCTGCAGATTATATCGGTAAATTATTCGAAAAAAACGTTATGATTTATACAAATGTAGTAAATTTGGGTTTTTATTATAGTTTCTGAAGAAAACGCCAAAGAAATAATTCATAGTTTAAAATACGATAATGTCGACCAAGAACAATTTTTAAAAATGTGGCAGTCATGCGCAAATTACCGAATACGTCAAATTTTTGATGAGCACGATAACCTTAAGGATATATTTAAAACCTGGCCACAGTATAAAGAGGGTCTTGGAGTAAAGTTGGTAAGTATCTTAATTTATATGTCCATCTTAATTTAATATTCTTTCTACATGTGTGTGTTGATATTCCGTTTAGATTAACATGGACTTCGGAGTGCTGCATAAAGACTACACACCAATATTCGAATGGGAAACTAAACTTATTACGGTGTATAATGTGATTAAGAAGGAAAAATACATTAAAGATGCTGCAATTAAATCAGTTTTCGATAGAATTGATCCATCAGACGCAGGTTTGTTACGAATCAATTTTCATTAGATGCATATCATTAAATAACTAATATTTTTATTTAATTTTGTAGCTTCAAACATGTCTTTATTTATGATGCGCTTGACTTGGTGTCTACACGGCTACTTATATCCAACATCAAAATACCTCCGTAAAGATAAAGATGGAAAGAAAACGTATGGGAAATACACCATAAAAGACTCCCAAGAATCGTCAATATTCCTCGCACGAAGTATCCAAGAAGTAGACAACCACTTAAATTTCTTAGAAAAGAGAAATGAGAATATTCAACCTTTTATTTTTGTTGTTGGAGATGACAATTTAGAAGATAATGACTACAATTTCTATGTTTATTTAGACCATGCATTGCTACATTTTGTAGATTTCCAGCGAGCACTAGATACTTGCTTCAAAAGCTTTTTCTTATTTTATTTAGAATTTCCCGGAGCATCCAATCAGTTCTGGATCTTTGTTCAAGAGTACTTCTATGACATGAAATCAGCTCACACAAAAAATTTTTCAAAAATACTAAATATTTTAAGCGATTTAAATTATACCGAGAACTGATTTATATATAAATTATCTACATTTAATATTTAATTTTGTATTTGAATATAATTCAAACGCTTATGTACATTTTTAAATTTTATCACATTTATTTATTAATTCATTATTCTAAGGAAATATTGAAATCTATATTCATTGTAAAACCCGTAATGAATTATTTTTTAAGTTTTTTAATAAAAAATATTTCCTAAATGCCTAAAATATTTGTATTTATATTGAATTTTGTAAAATTTAGAACGGCGTTTCTAAAGCGGAAAACAAAATTCAGTTCGATGTTAGGGCTTCATTGATTAAATGTAAATTATACATTAGTTTGATGCAGTTTATTCATTGAAGTTATGTAATTTTAATGAATAAATTACGTAAGTTTGATGAATACCTTTTATTGGAATGATGCAGAATATTCATTATATAGAGATAATAGAACATCAATTTGAGTATATTTTTTCATCGAAAGGAAGAAATAATACATCAATTAAATGAACTTTTTCTTCAATATGATGACATTATTTCATTAAATTGATAAATATTTTTGATGAAAATTTGATGTAAAATTCTTCATTATAATGATGAAACGCGTTGTAAGCTCAAAATCGAAGAAACATTTCATCAAAGTAATGCCCAAAATCATCATATTGATGAATTTTTTTCTTTCAGTGTAGTCAAATTTATGAAATTACGATTGTTAAGACCACGTACAAATTTTAATATACTTTGAAGAACAACACATGAGTATTCTAATATCAAGGACCGTAACTGTTATAAGTAATATGAAATCAGTTATAAAATAACAATTATTTTGTAGCCTAAATAAAAAGTCAATTTTAATTATTTATTTTTTTAAGGGAACCCCCCCATTCTCGATTTTTTATTTTTAAGATTTTAAATGGGCTGGTAAATGAATACCAATGCTTGTTAAGGTTTGTAACTTGGCACATATATATTTGAAAATTTAAAAAGGAAGAAAAATAATTTACAAAAATTTGTTGTTGTTGTTTTGTTGTTGTTTTTTGGGTGCAAAGAAAAGTCCACATTTTCGATGGCGGGCATGATAACTCCTCACTGGAACATCGGAATCCGAAAATTCCAACTGTGTTAGAAAGAGGGCATGTCTGGCTCTCGTATGAACTAGGATTATTGACTTCGCTCTAAAATTAACAAAATGGTGGACCTTTGAAAATTTTTTTTTGGAAAATCGCCGATTTTTTACCAAAAACCATGTTAAAAAATAAGGAAGATCTTCACCGATTGGCTTTATCCTAGTTCATACGAGAGCTATACACTCTCAGAGAAACGCTGCAAAATTTGGAACCGATTGGATTATTGGTTTTTGAGTTATCGTGCCCGCCATTCACAAAAAAATGTTTAGAGTAAAACGCGTTTAAAGTTTGAGAAGCCCTTTAGCCGTCACTTAATGTTGATACAATAAATCGGATATATCTTCAAGACTTCTTGAGATTTTCACTTTAAATTTTGTAGAGACATTCCTTAATCAGTGTAGATTCGAATTATATCAACAAAAATTTTGACACCGAGAATGGGGGGGGGTCCCCTTAAAGGAAAAAATAAATATGATTGTTATTTTTTCCGCCAAAAATAAAACAATCGTACATACGAATCTATGAATCTTTCACATTTTCCATCCATGCCTAATATTATTCGAAAAATGTATGCATTCATTACAAATATATTAATTGAAGTTACATTTTGATTTCTTTAACAAATTTCCGTAAACCTTTCACCCAGTTTCTTTAAAGACTTAATAAAATTGTCACACTTATACCCCACTACCTTCATCTATGTATGTAAACAAAATATCATCTCACCTATCCCCATTTCGTGTACCAAAATCCTTGTATCTAAACACAACCCCAAAATTTTCTACGAACTATTCACAAAGTAACTATTGAAAATTTCATAAAATTTCTAAATTAAATTTTTACTTCAAATGTTTACAACAGCCAATTGTGTACACCATGCAATAAACAAGGTAAATATACGAAATGACAAGCGTAGTAGTAGCAGTAGCGTTCAAACAACGAACAAAAGAAAATGACAGCACAGTAGCAGCAGCAACAACAACAACGATATCAAGAAGATGTGAAGTCAAAAAGGGTATAATATTCTGACACTCATCATAACCATCAATTCGATCAAGAACGACTATGAAAACGAAGAAGACATGACAAACAAACCAATTTTACCTTTTTTGTGAGGGGGCTACCGAACTTTAGTGCGAAATTTCTCGCTGTTAAGGTAGTAGAACAGACATACAGACATATGTGCTTGGGAACGTATGAGTATGTATGTGGGTGTGTTATTTTGAGTTGGGGTATTTTTGTTCTCTGGGGACCATTTAGGTATGCCTCGAATGATAAAGAATTTTTGAGACATCCCAATTGCCATAACGTTACATATTTGCATGCTTGTTATTTTGTACGTATACATATATGTGAATTTTCACGAGAAATATGCCTAATGTATTAGGCTGGAATGTATAAAGAAAAATTGTTGCACTGACACATGGCATTATATAATAACAAATATTGTATAGAAAACATCAAAAATCGAAAAAAATAATGATGTGTAAGCAGCCGTTCCTTTGAGATCCCGGTGTGAATTCCGAATTCTTTAATCGGTGGTGTGAATTCCGAATTCTTTAATCGGTCAGGATCTCAATGTGACAAATATTTATGTATGTCTATCTATACATTTAACAGGGATTTTTATACCCTACACAACTATGTTGTCAGGGTATTATAGCTTTGTGCAGCCCCAAAAGTTTGTAACGCCGCGAAATATTGGTCCTAGACCCACCTTTAAGTATACCGATCGTCATATCTCGACTAGCTGAGTCGATCTAGACATGTGTGTCCGTCCGTCCGTCTGTCCATTATAATTTGTAAACACGATAAAGGCCACAGTTATGGACCAATCTTCACGAAATTTTGCATGTAGGATGGGTTCTGGCCAATGAAGACCCCTATTGTTTTTGGGAAAGATCGGTTAATATTTAGGGGATGAAATGGACCATATACAAAATTTTTGTCGGTTTTTCTGGTCGCTCCAGAGGCCGCAACAATGGTCCGAACATCGTGAAATGTTGCATGGAGAAGCGGATCGGGCCAAAGAATAAGCATGCCTGTTTGGAGAAAGATCGGTCAATATTTAGCGGGTCAAATGGACCCTGACTTTTGTGTGAAAAATTACAAAATTTGTATTCTATGGCGTATATATTTACCCCTGAAGGACATATACCCGAGAAGATGATATTATATCCAAGAGGAGTGGTTGACCTTTAAATTAAGACCAATTATATTGTTGTATGTGGTCGGATGTGGGAGTTACACCAGAATATTTACAGGAATCTCCGTATTCGTATATTATTTAGTAATCCACTATCACTCTGGAGAGCGGAACTATAGCGCTGATCGCTTTGAAATGTTCCATGAGGTTCCAATTATGGTCAAGGACAACGCCTATAATTTTCGGTGATGATCAGATAATAATTTTGAAATGAAGTGGACCGAAAACTTAATTTTTTGTGTTATTTTCGAGTTGATCTATAGACCTCAAATGAAAGCCGAACATCACAACACAACCCACGGTGAAGGAAATCTGGACAATAGTTGTACTGAATACTCGTAATATTCGGAAAAGATGTCAGTGTGAGGAAGAGGGTGCAAATATCACGAAATATTGCCCAGTCTCGGAATAAATATCCGCAGAAAATTAGAGTTCCGTGGTAGTTGTGTAGGGTATCGTATGGTCGGCCCCGTCCGACTATACCGCTCCGCTCACTGGTTTTTTTTTGAAATCTCAAAACTCCAATATGAACAGATATTGACAATGCAAGGGTGGAACCTGTATCTAAAATCCTCGACGCTTAGCGTTTAAAATACCGAAATTTGGGATGAATCAATAATTGGGGACTATGCCTAAATGTGAAACGATATAGTTCATTTTCGAAACTGAATAACCCCCATGCTAATGTGAAATACGCTTATATGGGGCCAAACCTTAACATGCGAAACAAATGAGTTAAATATTTTAATATAACCTAGTAAGGAAAGGAGTAAAGTTGGACGGACGGACTATATGAGATCCTTTACTACTTTAGGTACGTTTAAGATATGCATCCTAACAGGCATTGTATTTTTGAAGAACAATTGATGAGAATTCAGACGAAATAAAATATGTGGTGTGTATATATGTGAACCGACTTAAAGTCTTCGGGTGTTTAGTGCAACATTCACATAAAATCAGAGAAAATCAGTAAGGAAAGATGTAAAGTCGGACTGGACCGACTATATAATACCTTCACCATTTTAGTATATTCTACATATATATCGTAATACACGTCGCCTTTTCGAAGGAACATTGAGCTATATCTAAATATGAACCGATTTTCACGAAACACAGCACACATCATTCTAGACTCAATTAGGTACACTATACAAAATCTCACGCAAATCGAAAGATATATAGGGACTTTGGTGCACCATTTACCTTAAATCGGACGAAATTATATTTGGGAGCTATATCTAAATCTGAACCGATTTTTCATAATTTCAATAGGGTTCGTCCTTGGGCCAAATAAATGAGCTGTGCCAAATTTCTTCCAAATCGGATGATAAATGCGACCTGTACTTTGTTAACAATCAACAGACGGACGGACGGACATGCATAAATCGACTCAGAAAGAGATTCTATGCATATTCTCAAAAGGAACCATGTCTCTAACTCGTTTCGTTTTGCCTGTTACAAACATTTAAATGTCTCCATTTAAATGTCCCCCTGAACCTGGGAGACATTTAAATGGGAGTGCACGTATATAAAACATCTGCGGTACGTGAGCACGAAACATTATATGAGAGTTATGTGAAAACACGGTCATGCATTGAATATTTTCGGAATGACAAATTCCAGACAAATTGATGAGAAAACGTGGAGAAAACCTTAAAAAAATCGAAAATGGGACTGCATCGTTATACGAGAGCAATACTAAAACTTGGACCGATATTGATGTTTTTATGTTTACAGATTTAACACCTCATGACAACTCAAAATTTTAAATTAGAGACCTTTGCTTGAAAAAAGTGCCCAAACTTTCCGAAATACCCAAAGTTTTGGGGTACACATATATGACGGCTACCCTGCAATATGGGTCAATATTGATAAATTATGGTAGGGAAATTTTG
The DNA here is from genome assembly GCF_032173495.1 of Musca vetustissima. Taxonomy (NCBI): domain Eukaryota; kingdom Metazoa; phylum Arthropoda; class Insecta; order Diptera; family Muscidae; genus Musca; species Musca vetustissima. The sequence continues at coordinate 27,818 of NW_026881545.1, read as the reverse complement.
TTTTCAATCGTTTCACTTACAATTAAATTAGTGAGTTATAGAAGAAGTTCGTTAGATCCAAGCAAAGAAAAACATGGGCTTAGAAGAAAAATATATATTCTATTAAAAACTGTTAGGATTTGAGTTCTTTAGCTAATTTTCTTTTACAAAATTCTTACAACAGTTGGGACCTTTTAATGGACAATTTAGGAAGACTAAAACTGTTATTACTATGTGCCTTCAAAGAGTATTTCTTGCTACCGAGGCAGGTGTATGAAGTCGTATTTACCATCAGAACCATTATCAAACATAAGAAAAGATACTTTCATGTCCTATAAAACTGAGATAAGAGCGAGTCTGGATTATTATCTCGGAGATCAGGAACCAAGTATCTGAAACTAAGGCAAGTCCCGACCATTATTACTGAGATAAGGGCATGTCAGGTCATTATCTGTAGGATAAATATCAGTCAGGACCATAATCTTAGAGATAAGGGACGTCAGAACTCTTATATTTTAGATAAAGGTCAATCAGAATCAGAATCTAATAGATAAAGATATTGTATTATATAGGGACAGTCGGGACTATTGTCTTATAGATAAGTTTGAGTCAGTCAGTCACATACCAGTCACGATCATCTCTGAGATAAGGATCAGTCAGAATCATTGTCTCTGAGATAAAGCGAGCCTATTTCCAGAGATAATATTAACTATGTTGTGCAAATTTTTCGTGCTCCATTTGAATAATATAGAATAACAATATGGGAGGTATATCTGAACAGAAAAAATTCGGCTCAATCGGACAAACTATTGCAGTTTAGTTGACCAACAAAATAAAATTGACAAACGACAAACGAAGAGAAAATCCATCTAAATTAAATCTCATCATCATTCAGAGCTTAGTAAATATCATCCCAATCAATTTTCAAAAAAAAAAAAAAAAAAAAACATTAAGGAAAGTTGTAAAGTCGGACTGGGCCGACTATATGATACCCTTCACCACTTTGGGTATATTCTACTTATGTATCCGAAAATACATCGCCTTTTTGAAGGAATTTTGACATGAAATTGTACGAACTTAAATATGTGATTTTTAAGTTTTCCTGTAACCTATGCTAAATTTCATTTCATTTGGGCACAGTGGAACAGATTTCTGTAAATTGATGTAAATCAAACTTGACACACGCTATTCGGTATGCTGCATTGTTTAAAATGTAATCTCAGTAAATAAGTCGAAATTGTATATGGAAGCTACGAGATATCTATATCTGAACCGATTTGAAGCAAACATGCCAGAGATTAATTTATATTAATTTCAATACGTTTTGTCAATCGGCCTAGCTGTGGATCTTTAGTGCACAATTTACTTAAAATCGGACAAAAATATATATAGGAGGAGTACACATCATTCTAGACATAATTCAATACGATATGCCAAAATTCGTGCAAATCGAATGATTTTCAGAGACTTTGGTGCACTATTTACCTAAAATCGGACGAAACTATGTATGGAATCTATTTGTAAATCTAAACCGATTTTCACGAAACTTAGCACACATCATTCTAGACCTAATTCAATATGCTATACCAAATTTCGTGCAAAACGAAAGACATATAGGGACATTGGTAGAACTCTTACCTAAAATCGGGCGAAACTATATATGGGAGCTATATCTAAATCGGAACCGAAACTTAGCACACGTTATTTTAGACGCAATTCAATACGCTATGCCAAAATTCGTGTAAATCAAATGATTTTCAGGGACTTTGGTGCACCATTTACCAAAAGTCGGGCGATACTATATATGAGATCTATATCTAAATCTGAACCGAAATTTAGCACACCTTATGTTAGACCTAATTCAGTAGGATATACCAAATTTCGTTGAAATCGAAAGATATATAGGAACTTTGGTACCCCATTTACCTTAAATCGGACGAAAATATATATGGGAGCTATATCAAAATCTGAACTGATTTTTCCCAATTTCAATAGGGTTCGTCCTTGGGCCAAATACGTGAGCTGTGCCAAATTTCATCCAATTCGGATCATAAATACGACCTGAACTTTGTTTACAATTTAACATGGACAGACGGACGGACATACGTAAACGACTCAGAAATTGATTCTATGCATATTCTCAAAAGGAACCATGGGTCTATCTCAATTATTTTTGCCTGTTACAAACATATGCACAAAGACATAATACCCTGTACCACAGTGTGGTGAAGGGTATAAAAACGGTTCTTAAAATACCATGTGGTCTTATATAAGATTAAATAGTATTGAGTACCAAAATAAATAAGAGCAGGATACAAATTGATTTCTAGAACATAGAGTTGCCCTATAGAAAAACAGTATGGTCCTAGAGGTCTTATAGAGCCAATCCGTGTGGCCTTGTCCTGGTCTTATATAAGAACAATCAATTCCTAACGAAAACAATTTTTTATAGAAAATCGTTATTTTTGTTTTCGATACATCCTAGTACACGTTCTTCTTTATACAATTGTCGCATGCAGATACCCTTTCGTTACATGGCAACCTTTTTCAATATTATGAATAATCATAAAAATTTATTTGTAATAAAATAAAAACGAAAAAAAAATATTTTATGTGCCAAGTTGTTGAGAGCTTGGTTTTCATCACGTTTCAATTGTGAGGAAAACTGTTGATGGCAATGAAAATGAATTGCTGTCTTTCACCCAAGTCAAATGTATTTCAAATAAAGACAGCACAACAACGAATGTTGATTGTTTTTCACGTTTTTTGTTGTTGTTTTGTTTTTTCCTTCTTTTAAATTGAAAGACATGCAACGTTTTCATTACGAACTTGAAGAAAATTGTTGATTTCGTTATTTTATTATGATTGTGGTATGATTGTTGAATGATTAAATGGTGAAAGTTATGAATGCTTTTTTTTGGTGGTGGTGGTTTTTGATATGAACCCCCAACCAGTTATGCTTATTTAAAATATAGGTGTCGCAATGCATAATGTTGATTTTTTTAGCAAGGTGGAACTTGGTGGAGAATGAAATGATAGCGCCACAAAATATGGAGTTTATATAAAGGTAATTAAACAAGGAATATGAAACAAGACCTACTCCTCTGAGAAGGAATTTCCTTCCATCAAAAGAAAAAGCAATGTAGGTAGATATTGTAGTACTTCAGTGGTACAGATTTTCAGATGTAAGTTGATATTTATTATTGCGTAGGATCTTTTCCACCCAAAAATTTTCAATACTGGCCCAAGTTTCGCAGTAGACCCTATATTATAATTATTAACATTTGTATACCCTTCACCACACTGTGTCTTTGTGCATATGTTTGTAACAGGCAAAAAGAAACGAGATAGACACATGGTTCGTTTTGAGAATATGCATATAATCACTTTCTAAGTCGATTTATGCATGTCCGCCCGTCCGTCTGTCCATGTTAAATTGTGTACAAAGTACAGGTCACATTTATTATTCGAATTGGATGAAATTTGGCACAGCTCATTCATTTGGCCCAAGGTCGAACCCTATTGAAATTGGGAAAACCCTATTCAGATTTGGATATAACTCCCATATATATTTTCATCAGATTTAAGGTAAATGGTGTACCAAAGTCCCTAAATATCTTTCTATTTGCACAAAATTTGGTACAGCGTACTAAATTAAGTCTAGAATGATGTGTGCTAAGTTTCGTGAAAATCGGTTCAGATTTAGATATAGCTCCCATATATATTTTCGCCTGATTTAAGGTAAATGGTCACTAAGGTCCCCAAATATATTTCGATTTCCACGAAATTTGGCACAGCGTACTGAATTGAGCCTAGAATGATGTGTGATAAATTTCGTGAAAATCGGTTAAGATTAAGATATAGCTCCCATATATATTTTCGTCCGATTTAAGGTAAATGGTGTACCAAAGTCCCACAATATCTTTCGGTTTGTACGAAATTTAGTACAGCATACTAAATTAAGCCTAGAATGATGTGTGCTATATTTCGTGAAAATCGGTTAAGATTTAGATATAGCTCCCATATATATTTTCGTCCGATTTAAGGTAAATGGGGCACTAAAGTTTCCAAATATCTTTCGATTTGCACGAAATTTGGCAGAGAATACTGAATTGAGCCTAGAATGATGTGTGCTAAGTTTCGTGAAAATCGGTTCAGATTTAGATATTTCTGCCACATATATATTTTCGTCCGATTTTAGGTATAAGGTGCACCAAACTCCTCCAATTGACACGAAATTGTGCTCAACCTATTCAATTGAGACTAGTTTGATTGCGCTTTTTTGTAATGGGTTCAGATCCAGACATTCCAGACATGCAGATTCCATATATATTTCGAACGGGTGTCTGATTGATATTATCGAATAGTGTGTATTAAGTGTGCTATAAATTGATTTACCCAAATTTGTCCCATTGAAATTTAGCATAGGTTGCAGAAAAGCATGTATATGGATTGATGTTAGTCGGTTCATTTATTGATAAAGATCAAATCAGAACAATTGTTTTTAATGGAATTAAAAAAAAAAAAATAGAATACCCATATGTATAATATACCCTAAGTGGTGAAGGGTGTCATATAGTCGGCCCAGCCCGACTTTACTACTTTCCTTACTGGTGTTATATGGATGCTATAACATGTTAATTATAGCCTCCATATAAAAGTTCCGATAGATTTTAGTTATTTTGAATGCCCACCACAAGGTAGATTTGGGTAGAATGCTCAATTCGGCAATTGACAAATTTTATTGAACAACCAACAAATCGTTAGAAAATAAATTACCTTGGCGGAATCCTTTCATTCGGAACCACTAAAATTTCACAGAACAGAAATATTGAATTATTAAATCACTGCTTGTCAAAATAAAAGCCGTACAGAAGAAATGACGTCATTACAATCAAACAAATTCCCGCATCCACTCTCACGGCCAGTGGCAAATTAAGTGGTCACAGTCATCAGATTAGTTGTTAATTGAAAATTCTGACTACCAACGGACTGGCTATATCAACCGTGTAATGCTAATGGCAGTAGAATAAACAAAAGGATTTCGCAAAACACAAAAAAAAAAATATTTAAACAATTTGAAAGCTGAGCTACGCAAAGACAAGCAATTACTTTACCCTTAAGTAAAATCAACAGAACGCCAGACATTATATCTACGACCAGTAGGATAAATTATCAACGATGAGAAGTAGACGACAGAAATTGTCAAAGTTTATACACCAGAAAAAAAGTTCATTTAGCTGATGAAGTCATTTAAAATTGTGAATTGTTTTTGGAATTTGTCTGAGACAGGTAAAGAGGTCATTAGCTTTGTGAAATTGTTTTGAGAACAAAATTTGCGGTATTTTATAAACATTTTAGTTGTTTTGCTTTCAATTTGATTGATTGGTTTATTATTTTCTTAACTTTTAATAGTCCTTGAAATATTTCTAATTGCAGACGGAATTTTTATTTGGGGATTTTATTTAATTATGGTAGGACAAAGTTTATCCTATGATAAAAATGATTTTTGAATTCAATTTCAGGCCATTAAATTATCGGAACGTCACAAGCGTCGTAATATTCGGACACGATATATGTCCCAAAGTATAACATTTGATATTATTCTCCAAATTTGTTGGAAATATACGAAATTATATATTGGAACCTATAAACGTTATTAATTGTCTTGTGTAGATTCTAAGGTTCCAGTATACCTAAAACGGCATCATAATTTGATGAAAGAATTGTTTAATCCGAACATACATGTTATTTTCATTGGTGTCCCGTATGAATTTAATTTTACTTGCAATATTTTTATAAACCTCCACATTATTTCAACCATTTGCGAGCGATGGATAAAAGAAAGAAATGTGTAAGAAATCACCCAAATAGAATAGGAAAACGGAAATTTTTACAAACAGACAATGAAATCAAATCAAAGGAAAATATGGAAGTATGTGATGGTAAACGCATATTCAAATATCTATATTTTGACTGAAGACTCGGAAAAAAAATAGTAACAACCATTTTGAATACGAATTTATACTCTACATCATTATGTATGGAAGTTATACATCGTCGACAATTATGCTAGACCATTGTTTGTGAAGTTTAAGATGCATGAACATATACTGACAACATTTCTGGAAAAACGGGGATTTTCGCCGCTGTACCAACGTATAGCCCACTCGAAAATGTAAATACATTTTTTATAATACCCAACATTGGTTGGGAACTTGACTAGGGACAATCTTCACAGAGATGTTTTTCGCTCTCCTATAATGCGGTTTAAACCTTCAAAGTGGACCCATATCGAAATTTTTCTGCAAAAATGTTTTTCACACTCCACAAACTGCCAAATGCCAACTTACAGTTGGGAGAATTAATCATTATACCCTACAAAACTATGTTGTACGAGTAAGTGCCCAAAAATGTATAATCCAAATCGTCATATCTCGAATAGCTGACACGATCTACAAATGTTTGCCCGTCCGTCGCTCCAGACATCTATTGTTAACCAAATACAACAAATTTTCCATGGGGAAGACGATCTAACCAACTAATTCGAATGGGTGTCATGATAATGAACGTCAATATTTACCGGGTCAAAAGACGCCGCAGAGCAGCTGTGATCGGTCAAGTGAGTGCAAATATCGCGAAATATTACACAGGCTCGGAATATAAATCCGTGGTAGTTGGGTAGGTCGCACCGAATCTAAGTCGATTTATGCATGTCCGTCCGTCAGATCGCATTTATGATCCGAATGGGATACAATTTGGCACAGCTCATCTATATGGCCCGAGGACGAACCCTATTGAAATTGGGACAAATCGATTTAGATTTAAATATAGTTCCCATATGTATTTTCGTCCGTTTTAAGGTTAATGGTGTACCAAAGTCCTATATATCTTTCGATTTGCACCAAATTTGGCATGATGTGTGTAAAGTTTCGTTAGAATCAGTTCAGATTTAGATATAGCTCCCATATATATTTTCGCTCGATTTACGATAAATGGTGTACCAAAGTCCCTATATATCTTTCAATTTGCACCATATTTTTCATAGCGTACTGAATTGGGTCTAGAATGATGTGTGTAAAGTTTCCTGAAAATCGGATAAGATTTAGATATAGCTCCCATATATATTTTCGTCCGATTTAAGGTAAATGGTGTACCTAAGTCCCTATATATCTTCCGATTTGCACCAAAGTTGGCATAGCGTACTAAATTTGATCCAGAATGATGTGTGTAAAGTTTCGTGAGAATTGGTTCAGATTTAGATATAGCTCCCATATACATTTTCGCTCGATTTAAAGTAAATGGTGTACCAAAGTCCCCATATATCATTCGATTTGCACGAATGATTTGTGTAAAGTTTCGTGAGAATCGGTTCAGATTTAGATATAGCACCCATATATATTTTCGCCCGATTTTAGGTAAATGGAGTCTAGAATTATGTGTGTAAAAGTTTTTAAAAATCGGTTCAGATTTGGATATAGATCCTATATATATTTTCGACCGATTTAATGTAAAAAGTTTACCAAAGTCCCTATATATCCTCCGAATTGCATGAAATTTGGCATAGCGTACTGAATTGAGTCTAGAATGATGTGTGTAAAATTTCTTTAAAATTGTTTCAGATTTAGATATAGTTCTCTTATATATATGTTCGCCCGATTTGAACTAGGACCCAAAATATGGCCATTAGGAACAAAACCTGTTGAAATTAATATAACCTAATCTGTGAGAAGTTTCGTTGAAATCACCAAACTCCTCATGTTTGTAATATTGACGTGAAATTTTGCACAAGGTACAAAAACGGTTCACATTTAGAGAAAGGTCACATATTTTAGTTCATCCAAGTTCATGTTAATGGCCCTTCCGTAAGGATACATTCATTTAATATACCCATAGTGGTGAAGGGTATGTTATAGCCGTCCCGTCCGACTTCACTACTTTCCTTACTGGTTTTTGCTTCTCTTTGGGTAAAAAACCGTTCTCCATTTGGATCAATTTTCATCATTATTTTACGTGGCAATGACTTCGAAGTCACTCCATTTCAGTATTACGAAGTGACAGTATTATTCTGGATTTTTTGCGCGTAAATAACTTCTACATAGAACATTTATAAATATAATTCCACCTTTGTATATAGTCCCCAAACATATGTTCCATGTGAAAAGTCTTGATAGACATCTGTCCTTATGAGGTAGTATATAATACAGACTATCTCTACACCACCACAACAACGAAATCGCATTATGTCATCTACACTATCGTATAATTCTCATTCATGTTGTGGCACCGCAAACATAAGTATTTAAATTTTATCCACTAAGATCAGCTTGCCATTGCTTACTATTTTGTTTTGTAGATGTACACAGCTCCACGCAGAGGCTTCGGCTTACTGTTCTACAAATTGACTTCGGCTTACTGCTCGTAGTTAGATATTGTAGTTTGCACGAGTTCTTAGTTAATATGTACAAAACCGTAATGGGCAATTACCAACAACCATCGTTCACGAGCGTCCTTAAATCGTCGTAGCCGATTATCGTGCGAATCTCTGTTAAATCTTCCTAGTCGATCATCGTGCCAAACAACAAGCGCTCCCGATCACTAAAAAATCATCGTGGCCAATTACCTACAACAGCTGTTCCCGATCACCCTTAAATCGTCGTGCCGATATCCGACAACCACCATGTTCGATCATCCTTGAATCGTCGTAGCCGATTATTGTGCTGACGAGAAAAATTAGTACGCCAGAAATTTGTATTCGTAGACCGTATTCTTAGGCTGTCCTATTTTGGTCCTCATAAAAGGAACTGCGATTATAAACAGGCTAATGTCATATCGGACCTCTCTAGCCTTGTCAATACATTCAATAACACTCACGTCCATATCTTGAGCTGAAATGGGACATTTCGATCCTATTCTCGTAGTTTGTTTTTTGGTATTTCATATTTTTCTTTTAAATCATATTCCTTCCACTTTATTTTCTGAAACTTCCATTCCTTTGCTGATGTAGGATAAACGTAACATATTTCAATTCGGTCATACATTTCTACATCAAATATCCATTCAGTATGTGATGTGAAACAATCATGTGAAAACTTCTAACTGAAAGTGGTGCGGCGTCTTGTTTTTATCATATCTTCTTATTTTTCTTGTTCTTCTTCTCCCCATACACTTTCCAATGCTATTGGGAAACTTTTGCATCGATGCATTGTAAATATATTTGGTTTTTTGTTGTCTGTCTTTTATAATGGCAAAACGACAAAGGCGTCTGAAATATCTTAGAGTCTTGAGTGGGGGAAAGTATATTTGCATGACTGGGTCGAGTAAGTCTTTCTATCCCGTCCTCCCTCCCATACCACAGATACACTTTGCACTTTGTTTAATGTCAATATTGTCTCGATTGTGTTGGCGGTAATGTTGATGTTGTTGTTATTGTCGTTGTTTGCTCTGACTTTTGTAGTTTTCAATGTTTTGTCTTCAGTCTTACATGGCAAACAACATTTACTTCCTTTTACATATTTAAAGCGGTTTGGATTATGTTTCGTTTTTTTTTGCACACTCTTCTGCCGATTTTATCCTTTGAAAGATTTTTGCATATTCAAGTAGCAGCTGAGGACATAAAGAAATGAACAGAAGCAAATATGTTTTACTTTAACATTGTATATTATTAGTATCGAAAGTATGTTAAGGACAAATATTTTACAAATTTTCTTGTAGTAAATTTATGTTAAAGAAACATAAACAACGTTATAGAAGAAGAATATTTAGAAGAAAATTGATTTTTAAAGTTAAAGTATTTCTAAATCTTATACCGACAAATGATCAGCGCTTATATTAGTTCATGAGGTAATATTTTTTATGCTGTATCTTAAAATGTAGCCTATTGTAGTCATTGAAAAAATATTCTTTAAAAAAATCCCCGCCTATTTTAATCCTTGAAAAAAATATCCTTTAAAAAAATCACATCTATTGTAGTCATTGAAAAAATATTCTTTAAAAATCCACGCCTATTGTAGTCCTTGAAAAAAATATTGTTTAAAACAATTTGCACCTAATGCAGTCCTTGAAAAAAATATTCTTTAAAAAAAATTCACGCCTATTATAGTCATTGAAAAAAAAATATTCTTCAAAAAATCCACACTTATATTAGTCAATGAATAAATATTCTTAAAAAAATCATGCATATATGGGCAATATTGCCAATTTTTTAATATTCCATTTTCAAAAAATCAGCTTTTTTGTTTTTGTGGCACATCAATGATTTTTGGTACACATATAGAGAAAAATGTTCTGACTCCGAAACCGTTCGCGATCAAATTGTTGGTTGATGCGCGCAAAAGTTATCGAGGTTTTAATTTTGGGCATAAGAAAAAATCTTAAAATTACTCCGTTTATTATATTGACCAAAAACGTTGATATATGTCTTCCTCCGTAAAAGAAGAATATGCATATATTATAATAATCAGGATAAAGTTGCACATATTAGCGAAATATGAGAAAAATAAAAAAAATATAGCAGATTACATCAATATTTTCATTATATTAATGACATACACACACCTAAAAATTAATTTAAAAATATCTACATAATCTAAACACCATGATGAATCAAATTATATTAAAATTACACAAATCCGTGTAGCGGTTTGTAAATTACAGCGACAACAAAACAATATATGGAGGAAAAATATTTGTTATTGGTTCGAAAAAAATAATGTCATCATATTAATTTTTTTAATTTTATACAAGAAATTTCAGAAAAAGAATGTTGGGGTAATTCTTCAATGTTTCCCGAATTTCGCGGAAACATTGACATATATAAAAATAATCATTTTTTGTGTATAAGTATATGGTTTGCGGATTATATCAAGACCATTCCGATAAATCTTGGGGTTCTATAAATAGGAATAAATCTTAAAATAAAATACTATTATGAAATATACATTTTAAATTGCGTCTAAATCGCTTAATCCTCAAAATCATTTAATGCGCATGCGATTTCTAGGAAGTACTGACGATTATCTTTCAATCTATGTATATTTTGCGAAATTTCATTTGACGCCTAAGATGTGCTACATGTTGCATTGAAGCACCCAAAAACTCGTAAAACGCGAATAATTTCCGAAAACTCCATTTGCCATTAACGCGCATCCGATTTTGGTGTGCACCCTCAAAAAAATACATCGATCTATACCGATTTCAATGTGATCCATTAAGAACCATGGATGTGCCAGCACAATCTATTTTGAGATAAATTGCGTACACCTCTCTTTCGGCTGAAGTTTTTAAAGTTCTCTTTTCGAAAAAGATCAAAATCCGTATGAGGTCATTTTTTGAACAATTAAATCCGCGATATTTTCAAAAACATTTTTTTCCAAATTTCTTTTTTTTGGAAGGTCAGTTCCCGCCGTTCTAGTAGATGGATTTTCACGAAGAAGATTTTATATCATCCGAAACGTAAAAAACCTTACTGATCGCGGGTACCCGTATCATTCAGTTGACAGATCTAAAAATTTGGCCCGAAAAATAGGTTTTTTAGAAATTTGATCGCACAAAATTCTCACCTTCGGATGAGTATTGCTCCGAAGCTGTGCATACTACATACACAAAATATATATCAAATTACTTATATTCGCGACTACAATAATCTTATAATCGATTCTAAGAAATTCCTGTTTGCCTATTAAAGCTAGAAGTAAAATTCAAAAAACACTCAAAATCGAGCTTCAAAATGTCTGCATCATTCAAAGGTAGATGCAGTTCAAATTTTGAAAAATGATACATAAGGGGCGTAGTCCCCATTTTGTTGGCTTCTAGTTTTACTTTGACACGAAGACCGTGAAATGAGTAGCTTAATCACAAATCGATAGAGAACATAAAAAAAACTGGTTCACCTCAACCTGTTTTTACGCATTTTTTTACCTTAAAGTAGACACAGCTTCCACCAAAATGAAGTTTGGAGGTCAATATCATGAACAGTTTGCAACGACAGATCAATTAACCCAAAACTATTCACTTTTTTCCATATACTTAAGTAATTCCCGAGTTATAAAGGGGTGAACCTCCGCTTCAGCTATGTTAAAAAATTGGCAAGATTGCCCATATAAGTACTTCGAATAATAATAATTTTGTTTTTAAATCCACGGAAAATATAATATTAAACCAGTGAGCGGAGCAGTATAGTCGGACGGGGCCGACCATATGATACCCCACACAACATCCACGAAAGTCTAACTTTTTGTTTTTCTATATTCTGAACATGGTCAATATTTCGCGTTATTTGCACCATCTTACCCGACTAGAGGTCAACAAATTACTAATACTCATATTCCGTACAGCCCTTCTTGTCCAGATTCCTTTCACCATCGAATCGAAAAAATACAAAAAATAAAGTTTTCGGTCCACTACATCCCAATATTATTATCTGATCAACACCGATAATTGAACACACCTGGATCCTCATTGAAAATTTCAAAACGATCAGCGCTATTTTTCCGCCCTCTAGTGCGGTGATGGGATACTATATAATACATGAATACGTAAGCACCTGCAAATATTTAAGTGTAAGTCCCACATCCGAATAAATACGACAATATAATTGGTATCAATTTAAAGATCAACCACTCCTTTTGAATATGCTATCAACTTCTCGGGTCTATGTCCCTCAAGGGTAAATACATCCGCTATAGAGTACAAATTTTGCCATTTTTCACACGAAAGTCAGGGTCCATTTGGCCCGCTAAATATTGGCCTATCTTCATCAAAACAGGCAATTCGCGGTGTTTGGGCCATAATTGCGGCCCCTGGAGCGACCAGAAAACCGACAAAAATATACTTTTTGGCCCATTTCATCCCCTAAATATTAACCGATCCAAAAACAATAGGGGTCTTCATTGGCCAGACCCTATCCTACATGCAGAATTTCGTGAAGATTGGTCCATAACTGTGGCCTGTATTGTGTTTACAAATTATAATGGACGGACGGACACACATGTCTATATCGACTCAGCTAGTCGAGATATGACGATCGGTATACTTAAAGGTGGGTCTAGGACCAATATTTCGCGGCGTTAGGGATGCACAAAGCTATAATACCCTGACAACATAGTTGTGTAGGGTATGAACATCTAAGCTTAAATTAGTCTTTGAACAAATATCCTTTAAAATATCCACGCTTATATTAGTCCTTTTATTTATGAAAAGATATTTATGAAAAGATTCGCTCTTAGATTAGTCCCTTAAAAATGTTTTTTTTTTTTAACAATCCACGTTTGGAGTAGTGCTCGGAAAAATAGTCTTTAAACAACTCATTCTTTGACCATTTATTCTACGCATATATTATTCCTTAAAAAAACACTCTTGTGATTGTCTATGAAAAAAAATCTGTAAAAATCAAAGCTATGCCAGTCTTTAAGCCTCGCCTTGGGAGGTATTTCCCCTTTGTGCATCAACATAATTCCTTTCTAAGTAGCATTACTATTTCTATTTAAATAGCCCACTCACATTTCATTTGCTCCTTTCGCTTATTCTCGGCCTTTAAGAAAACGCGACGAAAATAAACGGCGAACAAAAAAATCTTAAATGTCCGATAAAATATTTACACTATTATCAAAGAAACCCTGTCTTTGGCCAACTACATCCTGTCGGTCGGTCGCTACGAATCAATGTAGAGTTTTTTTCTTGATGTAGTTTTTCTTCTTCTGTTTCGTCCACTATCAATGGACATTAAGACGACACCGGATATCCGTCTTTTGTCTTGAACTTGTCTTCTATTGCTGCTTGGTGAATTTTGCTAGTTGTAGTTGTTGCAGCAGTCTATTATGTTTAAACATAACAATAGCAGTGTCACGCTGTATTATTTAAAAAGGCGGACAACTGGGAGTCTGCACAATAGCGAGGACTCCACAAAAAAATTAAAAGGAAAGACAGGAAAACTTTTTTCTCTATAAGTAAGTATATCATAGGAAATCAAAAAACAAAATTGATAACAATGTATTGTTTTCACTACATAGATTGTTTTAAATTCCTTACTTAAATGTCGAGATCAATGTTAACCCCCCCCATTTAGGTAGTTTTTGTTCTCAATTTAAGTAATTAACTATTAAATATTTGCGAATGGATGTGAATGAAAAGTTTGAAAAGCTTTAGTGTTTATTGGTTACTGGCTGGGGGATATATTTTAAAAATAAACGAAAAAAATTTTTCAAGCTATTCTTAAGTGTGGTATTTCTAAAACATTGTTTCAGGCTCTATTGTGGGTGGACATTTTAAAAAAATTTTTCAAGGACTACAATAGGCGTGGATTTTTAAAATAATTTTTTCCAGGGTGGATTTTTTAAAGATTATTTTTTCAACTACAATAGGCGTGGATTTTTAAAATATTTTATTCCAGGGACTACAATAAGCGTGGATTTTTAAGAACACTTTTCAAAGACTACCATAGTTCCTTTTGAGAATATGCATAGAATCACACTGTAAGTGGATTTATGCATGTCCATATTAAATTGTAAAGAAAGTACAGGTCGCATTTATGATTCGAATTGGATGAAATTTGGCACAGCTCATTTATTTGGCACAAGGACGAACCCTATTGAAATTGGGAAAAATCGATTCAGATTTAGATATAGCTCCTATATATCTTTTCGTCCGATTTAAGGTAAATGGTGCAACAAAGTCCCTAAATATCTTTCGATTTGCACGAAATTTGGCACATCGTACTTAATTAGGTATATACTGATGCGTGCTAAGTTTCGTGGAAATTGGTTCAGATTTAGATATAGCTCCCATATATATTTTCGTCCGATTTGCTGTAAATGGTGCACCAAAGTCCCTATATTAGGTCTAGAATGATGTGTGTTAAGTTTCGTGAAAATCGGTTCCGATTTAGATATAGCTCCCAAATGTAATTTCGTCCGATTTAAGGTAAATCGTGCTCCAAAGTCCCTAAATATCTTTCGATTTGCACGAAATTTGGTATAGCGTACTAAATTGAGTCTATAATGATGAGTGCTAAGTTTCGCGAAAATCGGTTCAGATTTAGATATAGCTTCCATATATATTTTCGTCCGATTTAAGATAAGTCCCTAAATATCTTTCGATTGGCACGAAATTTTGCATAGCTCACTAAATTGAGTCTATAATAATGTGTACTAAGTTTTCGTCCTAGTAAAGGTAATTGGTGCACCAAAGTTCTTATATATCTTTCGACTTTCTAGAATATACTTAAAGTGGTGAAGGTTATAGTCGGCCCAGTCCGACTTTACTACTTTCCTTACTAGTTATATTTATACCCTACACAACTATGTTGTCAGGGTATTATAGCTTTGTGCAACCCCAAGAGTTTGTAACGCAGCGAAATATTGGTCCTAGACCCACGTTTGTGTATATCGATCATCATATCTCGACTAGCTGGGTCGATCTAGACATGTGTGTCCGTCCGTCTTTCCGTCTGTCCATTATAATTTGTAAACACGATACAGGCCACAACTATGGACCAATCTTCACGAAATTCTGCATGTAGGATGGGCTCTGGCCAATGAAGATCCCTATTGTTTTTGGTAAAGATCGGTTAATATTTAGGGGATGGACCAAAAAATTAATTTTTGTCCGTTTTTGGTCGCTCCAGAGACCGCAATTATGGCCCGAGCACCGCAAAATTTTACTTGAAAGGATAAGCATGGCTGTTATGATAAGGATTGGTCAATATTTAGCTGGTCAAATGGACCCTGACTTTTGTGTGAAAAAATTACAACATTTGTAATCTGAGGCGTATATATTTACTCCTAAAGAACATAGACCCGAGAAGTTGATGGTATATCCAAGAGGAGTGGTTGACCTTTACATTGATACCAATTATATTGTCGTTTGTACTCAGATGTGGGAGGTACACTTAAATATTTACAGATGTTTTTCACATATTATTTAGTAAACTATTACCACACTAGGAGTAGAAATATAGTAGTGATCGCTTTGAAATTTTCCATGAGGTTCTAGTTATGGTCAAGGACAACGCCTACAATATTCGGTGATGATCAGATAAAATTTTGGCATGAACTGGACCGAAAACTTTTTTTGTGTTTTTTTCGAGCCGATCTATAGGCCACAATTATGAACCGAACATCCCAACACCACCCACGGTGAAGGGAATCTGGACAAGTAATTAGAGGGGCGGCTGTACTGAATATTAGTAACATTCGGAAACTATGTCATTGTAAACAAGAGGTGCTGTTGAACTCTAATAGGGCAAGAGGGTGCAAATATCAAGAAATATTGCCCAGGCTCGGAATAAAAATCCGCAGAAAGTTAGAGTTACGCTTTAGCTGTGTAGGGAATCGTATGGTCGACCCCATCCGACTATACCTCTGCTCACTGGTTTTTTATAGGTTTTTAAACCTATTTAGCTATATTTTAGTATATTAATTTTCCTAAACAAAATGTTCGATATTGGACCACTTTTTAGGGAAGACCCCCAAGTAACCATATAGGTCCGTCCCACTTTTGTTGACATAATCTCTGCAAAAAATTATAGTATTTTGAAGTTTTTAAACAAATTTTCCACTCAAGTTGTAGTAATTTAGCATTTCCGGTTCTTGGCGAATGGAAGAACATATTTTTAGACAATTTTGGATAGGCCTGCCTTTCGGTATTTATATTTGGCATATTGGTTTCTTGGTGAACAAAAATCTTAATTTTAGAAATGATCAATAAATTCGTTTTAATAGCCCGATACAAATTCTCCTTTAATTTTCCGTATTTGGAAGTTCATACCTGAGTGTCTGTAATGTAGAACATTTTCCGAGCATTAGCTACCTACTACCACAATATTAAGTAATATAAATACGTGTATGTGTATTTAAGAACCACTCAAATTGTTGGGTTTCAAAGCTTCCATAGTCTAGTTAATTTTTCCGGTTAATGTTTTCTGCACAAAAATATACTCTTTTATGAAGTGAAAAACTAAAACCAGCATCGACTTAATCTTCCACTTCTTTAAAAATATACTCCAAAATAGGTGTACTGTTATGTTTCAACAACAAAAACCTGAACGGCGTTAACATTTTGTAGTTTTGTTTAAGCATTCGAAAGGAGAAGAAGGCTTAAAGGATAGTCACATCACATACAGCTATGCCAACACACATCTACAAAAATAACCAAGACAGAAAAAACTACACATTTAAAGATACACAAGCTTCATTATAGATGATGCTATTGTAATTACTATTGTTGAAGAGAGCCGCTGCTCGACATTCCCCCCTTCCCACTATTTCCCATGTACTCCTTCCTCTTGCAAACTCCTGTTCCAGCGATAGTCTCCGTTTCGTTTGTAGGAAGTACATTGTTAGTTGGTTACTTAGCAGGATGTTCAAAAAAGGATGTACAAATGCAACAGAAAGCCAATGCGAAAAGTTTTTCCTACAAACGATAGCTAGCTAGCTTGCTACTGCTACGTAGATAATGTGAAGAACATAAAAAAAAACAAAACTTGAAGTTACGCCATACTCTCTTAATAAGACACACAAGACATTAGTTTTAAACGAAACCGAAAGACGAGAAAAAAGTATATTCTGAATGAACAAAGGTGAAGATTTCTTTCAGCAAATGACGTGGCGAAGAGAGGTAACGATAATAAGCAATGAAACATGATTTAAACTTAACGAAATGAAAAGAAACGAGTTACAAGAAAGTTTTTGCCATTGTGAAATTAAGCTCTTTAAATTAGGATAGTAAAATTAAATGTTCATTAGCCAGTGTTTTGTTGCCTGAAGTTGAAGTCTTAATGATGACAAGTTAAGTTAAAGTTTAAATAAGCAGTTTAGAATATATCCGTAACGGATAAATTATAAATTATAATTCTTATAATTAAACTAGCGGGCCCGGCAAACGTTGTCTTGCCATAGCAATATTGTTAATGAATAATTTTCGGTATTTTAGATTTGTTTTTCAATTTCTATTCATAAAAAAACAATTTGTTGGCTAAGAAATATGCATGAAAATTATTGGTGTAGATAAACTTGTTATATTTTCCCCATCGATACATCGGAAGCTATAGCACACATTTCAATATAAATCTCTGCAATACAAAATATAAAGTTTCAGAGTATCTACCATTTGGTGTTCATGACCGAGCCTTGATATTTTATTTTTGTTCTGGAGTTGTAAGCGGTGCAATTGTCGAACCGGCAAACGTTGTTTACCCTTCTAAAATTTACATGGATATAATTTTTTTTGTAATTATTGCATTCATGGATGTTTAAATATATATAGGGGGATGTTGGACGTCATATAATTAAGACATAAAAATGAAAAGCTGGAATTTCGATCATTTTTGGCGATATCGGACTTTTTATGATAGCTCCAATATAACGGTACTCCCCATTATTCCGTATTTTTGGGTGTTTGGCTAATTCGGTTATAATTTAGTATTTTGAATTTTCATATGGTAGCAAATCTTTCTACTTCTTTTTCAGAAACTATGAATATTGGTTCAATTTTTAAGATATCCCCCTATAACGGTACCACCATTAGTGTTTTGGTGTTTATGCACGTTTTTAACCAATTATCTGTAATATGATACATTCGGTTCCCATTGGGTAACAAAGCTCCTTACCAAAAGTTATCGATATCGATCTACTTTTGTAGTATAACCTCCACCCCGTTTTTACTTGTTATTATTAGATTCAGAATGACTTCTAATTTTCCATCCTTGCATTTGTCCCAAAATTTACGTGCACTCTATGTGATATATGTACATACAATGATCGCTTGTGCATTCAAGAATATACTTTTCAATTATATTGTTGTATTCTCACATAAAATATTTTCAATACAATGACAATCCAATTAAAAAATAAAATATTTTGAAAATGTTCAATAATTGATAAATGAAACCTCAAAGGAATGATACGCTAACAATTTTGACCAAAAGATCTCAAAATAAAACTACGACATGGTGCAATCAAAATAGCCCGATACTAAATTCGTGGAAATGTAAATATACTTCAAAATTTTGTTTTTTTTCAAATTTTTCGCGGTTTTCGATTTATTCTCATCTTTTAAACCTTCCCTGGAGCTCCACGAATATTATATTTTTTGCCTCAATACGAATTTGACAAAACTCCAATATATACGTCAAAAGCCATCATACTAAAGATGTAAATTGAATTATGTGTGAAGGAATATGTTTATGGATATATGTATTTAGATCTTATTTCTGCAAGAATCACTGCGAAACCCCTATTCGTCTCGAAGATATCGGCTAAAATCTATAACAACCCAAAAATGTTTATCACAAAAAAGTATTTAAAAAAAAACAAGTGAAAAAGCGTTAAGTTCGGCCGGCCCGAACTTTGGATACCCTCAACCATACTTATACTGACAGATACATGCAATGAAAATATAGGGAACATACCAAAAAGTGGGCATATACCGATAATTCTACAAACCGATTTATGTAAACCATTATGTACACCAAATACAAATTCAGCAATTGTTAATGGGGATTTTTCCTAAAATCTGAAAGATCCAAAAAGTGGAATGATACTGATAACGCATGGTAGAGTATAAAATCCTCAAACTACTGTAATTTAGAGTACAAAGTTATATGAGAGTATGCCTAAAGGGGGACCAATATTGATTACATAGTGTAGGACATAGTGAATATTTGGGTATATCATTATATGAGGGCTATGCCTAATTAATGACTGGTATATGCCAATATTGAACCCAATATTTTAATTGTTTAACTCAATTCTTTCCTTCAGGAGGTATCACTATATATCGAGGAGATGCCTAAATGTCTGCCGATATCATTTCATTATCGTCATGTTTGAGTTTTCTTTTATCACAATATATTTAAAAGGCGGAATGCTTACAACAGATGGCTAAATAGTCTTTGTAGGGCAAAAACTGACTATTCCCCGTAATGGCTACCCAACCCCAACATACGGAACAAATCCGATAACTATTTTAATATAAACCAGTAGGGAAAGTAGTAAAGTCGGACGGGCCGACTATATGATACCCTTCATCACTATGGGTATATTAAACAGGACTATTAACATGAAATTGGAAATGTGAGTCTACCTAGATCTATCCACAAATATGTCATTCGTTTGTTACATTGGGACAAAAGTATGTAAACCGACTTCAAATAAATATCAATAGGTTAACCGTTGGGTTATGTCTGTACTTCTAGAAAACGCAACTACGTAATTATATGCTCAATTTTGTACGTTGTACAAAGTTTGATGCATAGAGTCGTCTTTTGTCTGCAGGCAGGTTATGTTCGAAGATTGGCTATATCGGTCCATGTTTATGCATAGGCTGACTCACTTTTACAAAATTAGTACAATGGTTTCCTATTGTATAAATCGACTTCAAACAAATATCAATAGGTTATCCTTTGGGCTATG
This sequence comes from Musca vetustissima, assembly GCF_032173495.1. Classification (NCBI taxonomy): domain Eukaryota; kingdom Metazoa; phylum Arthropoda; class Insecta; order Diptera; family Muscidae; genus Musca; species Musca vetustissima. The sequence goes on along the minus strand of NW_026881545.1, from coordinate 7,431 downwards.
TCTGTACTTCTAGAAAACACAACTACGTAATTTGATGCTCAATTTTGTATGTTGTGCAAAATTTGATGTCAATCTGATTAACATGAGGAGGTTGATGCCCAATTTACTTAAAATCGGGTGAAAATATATATGTAAGCTGTAATGGTGCCTCAATTACTTAAAATCAATCTATAATATAGGTTGGCTATATCTAAATATGGACCGATTTTTTACGAAACATGCCAGACATCACTCTGGAAGCTCAATTCAGTACGTTATGCCAAATTTCGTGCAAATCATAGGGATATATGGGGACTTTGGTGAGCCATTTACATTAAATCGGACGAAACTATATATGGGAGCTATATCTATATCTGGACCGATTTTCACGAAACATGACAGACATAATTATACGCTCAATTCAGAATGTTATGCCAAATTTCGTGCAAATCGAAAGATATATAGTGACTATTGTGCACCATTTGCCTGAAATCGGCCGAAACCTTATTTGGGAGCTATATCTAAATCTGGACCGATTTTCACGAAATTTGGCAGACATCACTTTAGCCTCAATTCAGTACGTTATACCAAATTTGGTGCAAATCGAAAGATGTATTGGATGTTTGGTGCACCATTTACCTTAAATCGGAGAAAAATATATATGGGAGCTATATCTAAATCCGAACCGATTTTTCCCAATTTCAATAGGGTTCGTCCCTGGGGCAAAAAAATGAGCTGTGCCAAATTTCATCCAAATCGGATTATAAATGCGACCTGTACTTTGTTTACAATTTAACACCAACAGACGGACGGACAGTTTGACGTGAAATTTTGTTGAAATCGGATCAGAATTAAATATAGCTTCAATATATTTTTGTCCGATTTTATGTAAATGGTGCACCAAACTCCCAATGTTTGTTCGGTTGAGACAAAGTTTAGCATAGCATACTGAATCTGAATTTTACACATAGAGCCGAATTATGAACACATTAACTGGTGTTAAGTTTTGTTGAGTTTGCTAATTTTTTGCGTTCGTCGAGGGCGAAAAAAAACTTTACAGAATTCCGATATAGATCCATGTTTGGTAATAGCTCCCATATAACTTTACGGTATCATTTTCGATATTTTGAGGGGTTTAACCCCATCTTCCCACCAATGCAACTGTAATTTGCAAGAATTTAGGAGCTGGCAAACATATATGCAAACCAGTGAGTGGAGCAGTATTCGGACGGGGCTGACCATTTGATACCCTACACAACTTCCATGAAAATCTAACTTTCTGTGGTTCTATATTCGGAGCATGGACAATATATCGCGATATTTGAACTCTCTTGACCGACTACAGGTCAACAATTATTACAAATATTTAGTACAGCATTTCTAATTACTTGTACAGATTCCTTTCACCTTGGGTGGTGCTATAATGTTTGGCTTATAATTGTGGCCTATAGATCGACTCAAAAAAATACAAAAAAAAAGTTTTCGATCCACTTCATCACAATATTATTATCTGATCATCACCATCCTCAGGAAAATTTCAAAGCGATCAGCGTTTTGTTTTCGCCCTTTAGTATGGTAATGGGTTACTAAATAATATATGAATACGTAAGCACTGGTAATTATTTAAGTGTATCTCCCAAATCCGAGTGCATGCGACAATATAAATTGTATCAATTTAGAGGTCAGCCACTCATCTTGGATGTACTATCAACTTCTCGGGTCTATGTACTTTAGGAGTAAATATATACGCCATAGAATCCAAATTTCGTCATGCATGCTTATTCTTTGGCCTTTGGCATGCTTATTAGTTCTCCATGTAAAATTTCACGATGTTCGGGCCATGATTGCGGCCTCTGGAGCGACCAGAAAAACCGAGAAAAATTTAGTATTTGGTCCATTTCATCCCCTAAATATTAACCGATCTTTACCAGAAACAATAGGGATCTTCATTAGCCAGAACCCATCCTACTTGCAAAATTTCGTGAAGATTGGTCCATAACTGTAGCCTGTGTCGTGTTTACAAATTATAATGGACAGACGGACGGACGTACCCACATGTTGAGATCGACTCAGCTAGTCGAGATATGACGATGGGTATACTGGAAGGTGAGTCTAGGACAAATATTTCGCGGCGTTACAAACTCTTGGGGCTGCACAATGCTATAATACCCTGAGAACATAGTTGTGTAGGGTATAAAAAACTGGAGGAGAAATTAATGAAATGTGGATTTCCATCACACCAAATGACTGCCAAACATTAATAAATTCGATGAATAATAGAATGCATGCATTAACGAATGATGTCACTTAATGCTAAATTAAGTTTATTAATGTCGTACGAACCTGCTATTGTCAAAAATAACCATTAAGGAAAGTAGTAATGTCGGACGAGGCTGATTATATGATACACTTCGCCACTTTGGGTATATTCAACAGATACATCCTAACAGAAGTCGCATTTTTGAAAGAAGTTGCAAGAATTTAAATATGTGCTCGTTATCTATATGTGAACCTACTTAAATTAATCCATACACTTGTCACTCTGCAAAATATATTTTATTCAAGCAGATTTAGAGTCGTTCGTGTACAATGGGAAAATTATTTAAGACGATTTAAATCAAACTTGACACACGTATTGCGTATGCCGCAAAGTTTAATCTCATTCGGAATCACGTTACAGACTCAATACGGATATTGTGAATTTAGTGCACCATATACCGTAAGTCGGGCGATAATGTATACAGATGCTATATGTTCTTTTCTTTATTACAAGAACAAAATTACCTTTGTAATTTGGGTTGGCGACAGAGGACTGTTAGTTGATAACGCGTAGACATTATGTGACTAGATAACTCTATGGAGGTTGGTCGACAAGTGAACACTGCCGTTCATGCAATCACAGAGGGTCGCGGTGATCGCTGAGGATCGATTTTCGTTTACTAATACATTAACATATTCCAATGGGTGAAAAGGTCAATCAAGGAGAGCAAAACAGTAACAACCACCGCTCTGTGGCATCTGCACTCTATGGCCTCCGATGGGGGAACTTGCCCCTGTTGTCAATCAGCAGGCGTGATTGACTGAGTTTATACACTCTATATTAATCGGAACCGATTTCAACCAGTGCACTATCTACATCAACTTCACGACGTTCAATTTGTGGGGGAGACTGGGGCACCTTCGGCATCGGGGTACATTCGGCAATCGCGTTTTCGATACGAAGCTCTCACCGTACATCACTAGTGTCGATACATAGCTATCGAATATCAAAATAAATCACTTTCGCAAAGTTTGAAATCTCTAGCTAATAATATTGTAAGATTGCTTCATGTAAATGTGGTTGCGAGTGCGACTCAAATGGTCCACCCGCTTCTGTCATAATGTCTTCCAATGCTTTAACATAGCCCCACAAATAATAGTCTAAAGGCGTTAAATCGAACGATATAGGAGGCCAGTTGATTGGCCCAGAACGTGGAATAAACTGTTAGCGGAACTCGTCTCTTAATAAATCGCTTAGAAGTGTCATACTCTTGTATTTTAGTTTTACATGTTAAATTCCAATGTTCTCAACTAAGTAAACATTTCAAATTTCTTTAACGGTAACACGACACCCTGAACTATCATTAATTTCGATATTCGATTCGATTTAACAGATATGACGTTAGTGTTTGTAACTTTTAATGTTTACGTACAATTGCATTAACATTATCAATACACGAACTCAGATGTTTGTTGAGCTGTGCTGTGTTGTGCGAGCACGGAACCGCGGTGACAACACCGCAAACACCAATAACACAACCACCGCTGATGTAAGGATAAAACTTGCTATTGCCACCATGATAATCATCATGATCATCGTTATCGTCATAATCATTATGAAAGGGAACAGTGAAAGCTAAAAGCACTCACACACATACACACATCGTTATTTTTGGTGTTACGGTGGTGTTTTTGTAGCATCGCTGACACGGGCGAGGACGTTAACGTCATCATCATCGTAGTCGTCATCACCGTCAAGCTAGTCATTGCTTCGTTGCCACCAAGGAACATATATTCTTCCATTTAGTTTAAGTGCAAATAACATTAATGCACTTCCTGTGTTGTCACTGTTCCTGCAGTTATTTTTTTTTTTTTTTTTTTTTGTATTTTTTATTATTGCACTTAACACTCTTTCACAGCGTGTAAGTATTTAAAATGCTTAAAGGTGTCTTCGGAACGCATGTGGCGCGTGTGTGTGTGAACAAATGTGTGCATTTTTCACTTTAAACGAAGAAACTTAATCTAAAAGAAAACTCTGAGAAATATAATGCAGAAGAATTTACCACTTTTGGGGTTTTATTTTCAATGATGAAAAATTGGACATTTATTATTTCCAACAACAGCAAATTGTGTTCAGATCATATTTTGGTTGGATGTGTACAATATCATCAAAATTGGATATCATTGGTTGACTCCTGACATGATTGAAATTAAATATGAGATCAATGATTATATATGGACCGACTTCAATCAATCGTCATATCACTGTGCAATTTATACCATTTCTATGAAATCGTACAAAATTATGTATGAGGGATATATGCAAATGGGGAATCCATTTAAAAAAAAAACTTGATAAACACCATTCGGTACGCTGTTCCTCAATTGAAATCGGACGAAAATATACGCAAACATTTTCATATATGGAATATGAACGAACTTCAATACACTCATTCTCTATTCAATATGCAATTGAAAAATTCGTATTGATAAAACAAATTTAGAGTATCTGGTGCACCATTTTCATAAAATCGGGCCAAATATGGCTGCTATATCTAAACTGAACGGATTTTACAAAACTTCAGTCTTAATGGTATATTGTATAAATTTCCGTATAAATCGAACAAAAATTGGGACTTTGGTAAACTATTGTTCTATGTTGTTGGGGTATTACGGCTTTGTACAGCCCTTAAAGTTTGGTTTCTGGCCATAGAAGAACCCAATTGGTTTTTGGTAATGATCGCTTAATATTAAGGGGGATGAAATGGGCCAAAAACTTAATTTTTGTCTGTTGATTGGTTCAAATTTCACACCAGGAAGGGTACCTAGCCAAAGTATAAGCATGGCTGTTTTGATGCAGATCGGTCAATATTTATGGTCTTAAATTGACCCAGACTTTTGTGAAAAGAATTATACGCCTGGAGTCAAGCAACTGTTCTGATTGGCTTTAACATGGCGAAGTCCAGGCTTATCTTGGTCCCTCATCTCAATTGTGGACACTGACCTCCAATAATAAATCAGCAGGTGCCGATGGGCTGCAATAAGTCTCCTCCCATCGCATATAAAGTGCTATCCAGCGTACTGTGTGAACGACTGAAGCCAATGGTCAATGACATTATTGAACCATACCAATGTGGCTTCAGATCAGATTTTCACTCTACGCCAAATCCTGGAGAAAAAAACACGAAAAACACATCGACAAATTCCACTTATTCGTCGACTACAAAGCCGCATTCGACAGCCCTATCCGTTCAGAGGTGTATAAAGCCATGTCTGCGTTTGGCATTCCTGCAAAAGGATTCAGACAAGGTGATAGTTTGTTGTGTGACTTTTTTAACATTCTGCTGGAAAAGGTCATACGAGAGGTAAAAGTGAACAGAAATGGCTCTCTGTACACCAAACAACACATGTTACTCGCCTACGCCGACTACATTGACATAATGGGTCGAACTTTGAGAGCGGTAACAGCCATCTTTGAACAAATTCAGAAGGAGTCTGCCAAAGTGGGTCTGGCAGTAAATGGCGAGAAGACCAGGCTGATGGTATCAACGCGCACGACGTCCAGTAAACTTGGGCCAACTGTGGAACTTGAGAACTACAGCTTCGAGGTAGTAAAAGATTTTATATACCTTGTTACCGCCATAAATAAAACGAATGACATCAGTTTTGAAATTCGGAGAAGGATAGTGATGGCCAACCGATGCTACTATGGTATGAGCAAACAACACAAAAGCAAGGCCACCTCCCGTCAGACCAAAAATGGTCTTTCAAATTGTCATTGGAAAATGCGGAATAATATATAAGAGCATTTTCCGTTGGAAAATTCGGCTACGACCTCAATACACCGAAGATTGGTCCGTCCTTTATATGGGGAGTTTGTCAAGACATGGACCTATAGGAACATATTCTGCGCAGATGTTTGCCAACCTCCAAAGCTTCTAAACGACAAATTAGAGCGATTTGCGTTTCGAAAATCGTCATATCGGGTCTACCCAAAAAATTGAACCAACATTGATAGTTTTTTGAGGGGAAGCTTTGGCACCCAATTAGAACCCAACATACCAAATTACAACTAATTATATTGAAAAACTTAACCAAAATCCTCAAAATCCGAATTTTTTGGGGAAATACCCAAAAAAGTGGAACATTAGTTATTGTTGTTAGTGTGGAGATTTGGTAGCCAATAAGACCACAATGTGGAAATTATAGCAAGTACGGTAAAAAAACGAAATACCGAGAATTGGGGGTACCGTTATATGGGGGCTGTGCCTAAATATGGATAGATATAGCCACTCTTCGTACTTGATCTGCCTCATAAAAGGACATAAGACCACATTATGCACATTTTTGGCGAATTATCTCAATTTGTTTATTATTTCGGAAAAATGAAAAAAACAAACATGATATATCCCTCATACTATGTTGGAGGGTAGAAAAATATATACAATCAATTTTCGGTAACATAAAATTTAATTTTATTATACCCTACACATCTATGTTTCAGGGTATTATAGGTTTGTGCAGCCCCAAGAGCTTGTAAGGCAGCGAAATATTGGTCCTAGACCCACATTTAAGTATACCAATACCAAAACCTTTTTTGTCAGATTTTCTAATCGCTCTAGTGGACATTATTATATGCAGAACATCACATATTTTACAAGGAAAAGGGAATCTGATCACATATTTAGAACGGCTATTTAGATGATGATCGGTCAATATTCCGAGGGCCAAATCAACTAAAACCTAATGTGACGAAATTTGAACTTCGTGGAGTATATATTCTCCTCAGGACAACAAGATTTAGAAAATATGCCAGAGTTAGAAAATGAAGCTGGTGACCTATAATCGGTCAAGAGGTTATGGTAGTTATGTAGGGTATAATATGGACGGACCTTTGAAAATCGCCTCCAAATTAGATCGATTCATAGGAAAATAAATCTGATAATCCTATGTTGTTTCTATTACAATTTAAATCCGAAACGGCAACACTGGAATATTATATTGCAAATGTTGGCAATATATCTATGTACTCATACAGAACCCGAAAAATACACAGGCACGCAATAGCAATTCCCACCCAACACATACTAGCACGAACTTACCTTTGTTGTTAATGTTGTTAAGCGTGTTAAGATTATTGCAAATGACAGTTACATTTGACACACATATTTCGGGGCGTAGTGTTCTTACACA
>NW_026881544.1:0-35276 GCF_032173495.1 Musca vetustissima | reverse complement strand
TACCCCCCCAATTTTCGGTATTTTGAGGTTCTTGAGCGCGTTTTTCAACTGAATTCGCTCAAATTTGGTATATTGAGTTCTTATTGGGTAGCAAATCTTTCCACTGAAAATTATAAATATGGGTCCATATTTTCGGATAGCCCCCATATAAGGGTACCCCCAATTTTGAGGTATTTTGGGGGGTTTGATCGCATTTTTCGACCGAATTCGCTGAAATTCGGTACTTTGAGTTCTTATTGGGTAGCAAATCTCTATACGAAAAATTATAAATATAGGTCAATTTTTTCGGGTAGCCCCCATATAGGGTACCCCCCAATTTTCGGTATTTTAAGGATCTTGAGCGCGGTTTTCAACCAAATTCGCTGAAATTTGGTACATTTGGTTTTTATAGGGTACCAAATTTCCCCACTAAAAATTATAAATATAGGTCCACTTTTTCCGGTAGCCCCCATATAAGGGTACCCCCAAATTTTCGCTATTTTGAAGTTCTTGAGCACGTTTTTCAACCGAATTCCCTGAAATTTGGTATTTTGTAGTCGTATATGGTAACAAATTTCCCTACAAAAAATTATTAATATGTACCCCCTTTTTGGGGTAGTCCCTATATAACCCCCTTTTTATACCCTCCACCATAGTATGGAGGGTATATTAGTTTTGTTTTTCCGTTTGTAACGCATCGAAATAATCATTTCCGACCCTATAAAGTATATATATTCTTGATCAGCGTAAAATTCTATGACGATCTAAGCATGTCCGTCTGTCCGTCTGTCCGTCTGTCTGTCTGTCTGTCCGTCTGTCTGTTGTAATCACTCTAGCGTCTAAACGAATTGAGATAGATCGCCAAAATTTTGCATAGAGTCGTCTTTTGTCTGCAGGCAGGTCAAGTTCGAAGATGGGCTTCATCGGTCCACGTTTAGGCATAGCTCCCATATAAGGGTACCCCCCAATTTTCGGTATTTTGAGGTTCTTGAGCGCGTTTTTCAACTGAATTCGCTCAAATTTGGTATATTGAGTTCTTATTGGGTAGCAAATCTTTCCACTGAAAATTATAAATATGGGTCCATATTTTCGGATAGCCCCCATATAAGGGTACCCCCAATTTTGAGGTATTTTGGGGGGTTTGATCGCATTTTTCGACCGAATTCGCTGAAATTCGGTACTTTGAGTTCTTATTGGGTAGCAAATCTCTATACGAAAAATTATAAATATAGGTCAATTTTTTCGGGTAGCCCCCATATAGGGTACCCCCCAATTTTCGGTATTTTAAGGATCTTGAGCGCGGTTTTCAACCAAATTCGCTGAAATTTGGTACATTTGGTTTTTATAGGGTACCAAATTTCCCCACTAAAAATTATAAATATAGGTCCACTTTTTCCGGTAGCCCCCATATAAGGGTACCCCCAAATTTTCGCTATTTTGAAGTTCTTGAGCACGTTTTTCAACCGAATTCCCTGAAATTTGGTATTTTGTAGTCGTATATGGTAACAAATTTCCCTACAAAAAATTATTAATATGTACCCCCTTTTTGGGGTAGTCCCTATATAACCCCCTTTTTATACCCTCCACCATAGTATGGAGGGTATATTAGTTTTGTTTTTCCGTTTGTAACGCATCGAAATAATCATTTCCGACCCTATAAAGTATATATATTCTTGATCAGCGTAAAATTCTATGACGATCTAAGCATGTCCGTCTGTCCGTCTGTCCGTCTGTCTGTCTGTCCGTCTGTCTGTCCGTCTGTCTGTTGTAATCACTCTAGCGTCTAAACGAATTGAGATAGATCGCCAAAATTTTGCATAGAGTCGTCTTTTGTCTGCAGGCAGGTCAAGTTCGAAGATGGGCTTCATCGGTCCACGTTTAGGCATAGCTCCCATATAAGGGTACCCCCCAATTTTCGGTATTTTGAGGTTCTTGAGCGCGTTTTTCAACTGAATTCGCTCAAATTTGGTATATTGAGTTCTTATTGGGTAGCAAATCTTTCCACTGAAAATTATAAATATGGGTCCATATTTTCGGATAGCCCCCATATAAGGGTACCCCCAATTTTGAGGTATTTTGGGGGGTTTGATCGCATTTTTCGACCGAATTCGCTGAAATTCGGTACTTTGAGTTCTTATTGGGTAGCAAATCTCTATACGAAAAATTATAAATATAGGTCAATTTTTTCGGGTAGCCCCCATATAGGGTACCCCCCAATTTTCGGTATTTTAAGGATCTTGAGCGCGGTTTTCAACCAAATTCGCTGAAATTTGGTACATTTGGTTTTTATAGGGTACCAAATTTCCCCACTAAAAATTATAAATATAGGTCCACTTTTTCCGGTAGCCCCCATATAAGGGTACCCCCAAATTTTCGCTATTTTGAAGTTCTTGAGCACGTTTTTCAACCGAATTCCCTGAAATTTGGTATTTTGTAGTCGTATATGGTAACAAATTTCCCTACAAAAAATTATTAATATGTACCCCCTTTTTGGGGTAGTCCCTATATAACCCCCTTTTTATACCCTCCACCATAGTATGGAGGGTATATTAGTTTTGTTTTTCCGTTTGTAACGCATCGAAATAATCATTTCCGACCCTATAAAGTATATATATTCTTGATCAGCGTAAAATTCTGTCATGACGTCAACTGAATTCGCTCAAATTTGGTATATTGAGTTCTTATTGGGTAGCAAATCTTTCCACTGAAAATTATAAATATGGGTCCATATTTTCGGATAGCCCCCATATAAGGGTACCCCCAATTTTGAGGTATTTTGGGGGGTTTGATCGCATTTTTCGACCGAATTCGCTGAAATTCGGTACTTTGAGTTCTTATTGGGTAGCAAATCTCTATACGAAAAATTATAAATATAGGTCAATTTTTTCGGGTAGCCCCCATATAGGGTACCCCCCAATTTTCGGTATTTTAAGGATCTTGAGCGCGGTTTTCAACCAAATTCGCTGAAATTTGGTACATTTGGTTTTTATAGGGTACCAAATTTCCCCACTAAAAATTATAAATATAGGTCCACTTTTTCCGGTAGCCCCCATATAAGGGTACCCCCAAATTTTCGCTATTTTGAAGTTCTTGAGCACGTTTTTCAACCGAATTCCCTGAAATTTGGTATTTTGTAGTCGTATATGGTAACAAATTTCCCTACAAAAAATTATTAATATGTACCCCCTTTTTGGGGTAGTCCCTATATAACCCCCTTTTTTATACCCTCCACCATAGTATGGAGGGTATATTAGTTTTGTTTTTCCGTTTGTAACGCATCGAAATAATCATTTCCGACCCTATAAAGTATATATATTCTTGATCAGCGTAAAATTCTATGACGATCTAAGCATGTCCGTCTGTCCGTCTGTCCGTCTGTCCGTCTGTCTGTCTGTCTGTCCGTCTGTCTGTTGTAATCACTCTAGCGTCTAAACGAATTGAGATAGATCGCCAAAATTTTGCATAGAGTCGTCTTTTGTCTGCAGGCAGGTCAAGTTCGAAGATGGGCTTCATCGGTCCACGTTTAGGCATAGCTCCCATATAAGGGTACCCCCCAATTTTCGGTATTTTGAGGTTCTTGAGCGCGTTTTTCAACTGAATTCGCTCAAATTTGGTATATTGAGTTCTTATTGGGTAGCAAATCTTTCCACTGAAAATTATAAATATGGGTCCATATTTTCGGATAGCCCCCATATAAGGGTACCCCCAATTTTGAGGTATTTTGGGGGGTTTGATCGCATTTTTCGACCGAATTCGCTGAAATTCGGTACTTTGAGTTCTTATTGGGTAGCAAATCTCTATACGAAAAATTATAAATATAGGTCAATTTTTTCGGGTAGCCCCCATATAGGGTACCCCCCAATTTTCGGTATTTTAAGGATCTTGAGCGCGGTTTTCAACCAAATTCGCTGAAATTTGGTACATTTGGTTTTTATAGGGTACCAAATTTCCCCACTAAAAATTATAAATATAGGTCCACTTTTTCCGGTAGCCCCCATATAAGGGTACCCCCAAATTTTCGCTATTTTGAAGTTCTTGAGCACGTTTTTCAACCGAATTCCCTGAAATTTGGTATTTTGTAGTCGTATATGGTAACAAATTTCCCTACAAAAAATTATTAATATGTACCCCCTTTTTGGGGTAGTCCCTATATAACCCCCTTTTTATACCCTCCACCATAGTATGGAGGGTATATTAGTTTTGTTTTTCCGTTTGTAACGCATCGAAATAATCATTTCCGACCCTATAAAGTATATATATTCTTGATCAGCGTAAAATTCTATGACGATCTAAGCATGTCCGTCTGTCCGTCTGTCCGTCTGTCCGTCTGTCTGTCTGTCTGTCCGTCTGTCTGTTGTAATCACTCTAGCGTCTAAACGAATTGAGATAGATCGCCAAAATTTTGCATAGAGTCGTCTTTTGTCTGCAGGCAGGTCAAGTTCGAAGATGGGCTTCATCGGTCCACGTTTAGGCATAGCTCCCATATAAGGGTACCCCCCAATTTTCGGTATTTTGAGGTTCTTGAGCGCGTTTTTCAACTGAATTCGCTCAAATTTGGTATATTGAGTTCTTATTGGGTAGCAAATCTTTCCACTGAAAATTATAAATATGGGTCCATATTTTCGGATAGCCCCCATATAAGGGTACCCCCAATTTTGAGGTATTTTGGGGGGTTTGATCGCATTTTTCGACCGAATTCGCTGAAATTCGGTACTTTGAGTTCTTATTGGGTAGCAAATCTCTATACGAAAAATTATAAATATAGGTCAATTTTTTCGGGTAGCCCCCATATAGGGTACCCCCCAATTTTCGGTATTTTAAGGATCTTGAGCGCGGTTTTCAACCAAATTCGCTGAAATTTGGTACATTTGGTTTTTATAGGGTACCAAATTTCCCCACTAAAAATTATAAATATAGGTCCACTTTTTCCGGTAGCCCCCATATAAGGGTACCCCCAAATTTTCGCTATTTTGAAGTTCTTGAGCACGTTTTTCAACCGAATTCCCTGAAATTTGGTATTTTGTAGTCGTATATGGTAACAAATTTCCCTACAAAAAATTATTAATATGTACCCCCTTTTTGGGGTAGTCCCTATATAACCCCCTTTTTTTTATATTAAAATAGTTATGCAATCTGTTCCGCGTTTTGGGGTGGTTCTAAGACTCTGTTGTAATCATATCACCTGCGGAGGATATCGAGATTAAAAACTAGAACGTAAGGTTCAATAATGAACTATATATGAACTATAACCCGTATTTAGACCTAGCCCCTGTGTGGGAGGTACCAGAAGGAGTGGACCGATATTCCCCATCTTCAAACTTGAAGTAAGTTTGGAAGAAATTATAAGATGGCCAAAGTTTGGATGAAATCAAAATTTTCTGAAACAAATTTGCTCCAAAGAAACATGGGGTCTAGAACCATTTTAACCGTGTAAAAGTGTATACACCCTCATTATCCATTAAAAATTTCTGAAATTTGTTTTATAGTTTACATTGTGTTTTACATAACTGGTATGTGGAAAGATATATGTTCATTTTTCAATTTGCTTATCTCTTCAATTGGTGTAATGAAAATAGTAATAAAGAACACGAAACAAACCAGCGAATATGGGCAGTTGAGTCGAATATTATGTGAACTTTTTTATTTTCCCTATATGTTCATTTTAAGTACCTGTCAGTCTAGGCTTAGTTCAGTACGTTATGCAAAATTTCGTGCAAATCGAAAGATATATAGAGACTTTGGTGCACCATTTACATTAAATCGGACGAAAATATATATATGGGAGCTATATCTAAATCTGAACCGATTTTCAGGAAACTTAACACACATCATTCTAGGCCTAAATCATTAGGCTCCACCACATTTCGTGCAAATCGAAAGATATATAGAGACTTTGGTGCGCCATTTACATTAAATCGGACGAAAATATATATGGGAGCTATATCTAAATCTGACACGATTTTCGTGAAACTTAACACACATCATTCTAGACCTAAATCATTAGGATCTACCAAATTTCGTGCAAATCCAAAGATATATAGAGACTTTGGTGCACTATTTACATGAAATCGGACGGAAATATATATGGGAGCTATATCTAAATCTGAACCGATTTTCAGAAAACTGTACACACATTATTCTAGACCTAAATCATTAGGCTCTACAAAATTTCGTGCAAATCGAAAGACATATAGGGATCGTTTACATTAAATCGGACAAATATATATATATGGGAGCTATATATAAATCAGAACCAATTTTTCCCAATTTCAATAGGGTTTGTCCTTGGGCCGAGTAAGTGACCTATGCCAAATTTCGTCCAATTCGCATTATAAATGCGACCTATACTCTATTTACAATTTAACATGGACAGACAGACGGACGGACATGCGTAAATCGACTTAGAAAGTGATTCTATGCATATTCTCCAGAGGAACATATGCACAAAGACATAAAACCCTGTACCACAGTGTTGTGAAGGGTATATATATATATAGTGCACCCAATGTTTTGGGGAGTTTGAGCACGATTGAGCATATAACAAGATCTTGAGGATTTTGTATATGTTTATCGATCATTTGACGGTAATTTAAGACATTGGGTGCTAATTGGGTATCAAATCTTCCGATCAGAATTTATAAATATTGGCCCATTTTTTGGATAGCAAACCCTTAACGGTGCATGTTTTTCAACCGAATTCTCTGAAATTTGGTACCTTTTTTTTCTTATTGGGTATCAAGTATTTCCACCAACAGCTATAAACATAGGTCCACTCTTTGTTTTTCAAACTAATTAGTCGATTTTTTTCAAACTTAGATAATGGCAAAGGGATGTCATTATCCTCAAAAATTTTTAGCCTGTATAAAGGTGGAATGATCGATTATGCTACAACATATTTATGTTTCAAAAATAATGCTAGTACAAAATTCCAAACCCCTATCTTCAATATGTCTATTAATATCGCAACTTCAACAGATACGCATAATTTTATTGACAAAGAACTGACGAATATTTCGGTAGGTCGCAAATGTAATGAAACATGTACTAAAAGCACCATCGTATGGTGATGGGTATAATCAATTAAGGCTTAGATATAAACTTCATATACATAGTTGACCAATTTTCCATTTAAGCTACGCTAAGAATGTGATCATAATAAACAGGAGTTACAAACGAAAAGACAACCTTTATATATCCCAACGAAAAATGTAGGACAGCAAAACGAAGCAAAGTAAAGGAAAGCAATATGTAATGCTTGAATAACTTTGTTCTAAGAAAACAATGCGACGACGATACCATGCAATAGATCCTTCGATTATATTTCAAATAGAATGGAAAATCATAATGTGTATAAAAATGAAGGAACTAACTCCTATTTCTGCACACTACACACTCTACTCCGTACGATAATGGTAGCAGAACTTACCTTCATCGCTATTTTTTCTCTGGCGTTCTTTGTCGATAAAGATTGCTTTACAATTGTCTTTTTGCTTTTCGATATTTTGCTATGAGTGTGTGTGTGTGCCTGTGTTTTATTTTCAACATTCTTCATCTACTCCCTTTTCATCAGATTAAAACTATGGGAATTTACGGTTGGAGTAGGAGTAAAACGTACCGAGATGAAAAATATAAAATAAATTCCATTTCGTATTGTTGGCTAAACAAACAAATGTAATTACAACTTTTGTAAAATAAATAAAGGCAAACAAAACAAAAAAATGGAAAAGGAAATTATAAAACAATAGAGGACATAACTTTAAACAAAAATTAATCTTGCCTTATCATATAACCTATTGTATTGTGTCAAGATTGCCAACATTATATAAGCACAGAGGGTTATCAACAATTTATTTCAATTCTTCATTTATTTTTCAATTAAAGGAATTTATATATTATCTTCTAGTAAATTTACATATTTTATTGCTCAAATAGTGCAACAATTCTACAATTTAATATAAAACTTACTTCGAAATTTTATTGATTATGAACCATGTAACGTATGAATGAT
Organism: Musca vetustissima; assembly: GCF_032173495.1. NCBI lineage: Eukaryota > Metazoa > Arthropoda > Insecta > Diptera > Muscidae > Musca > Musca vetustissima. Next base: position 27,289 of record NW_026881544.1, on the reverse strand, counting down.
TTAGCAAAGGGTATACGTACTCTGTGCTTTGTGCATGCAAAAACATGGTATTGAGTCATCATTAAATTATTCTACATCGCACTATTTAAAATATAATCTCAATCAGACACTCGTTCGAAATTCGAAAAAAATGCAGTAAAAATAGTCTCAATTTGAGGTAAGTAATTAAATAATTTTTTTTTTCAGATCATGAACTACCTACTATCATATAATGCAATAACAGATTTAACAGGAATTTGTAGGATGTGTAGAATGTGTATCCTAATACGTCAGTAACCTAGATCGATATATGAAGCCCTCCTTCAAATCACTTTAAATTAATAAATACCTATAGACAATTTGGAGTCGATTCACACATTTCCGTCCGCCGTCCGTTGTTTGTCTGTCTGCCTGGCGGGTGCGCACGATAACTCTCGAAGGGAATAATCGATTTTTGCACATCGTGATTTTTCTACCAAGCTTAGTACAAGATCGAAAATGGGGAATATCGTCACACTCCAAAGAAAATTTACCAAGCCTAGATCAAGGCCCGATCCCCTTCTCCATGTAAAATTTCACGATGTTCGGACCATAACTGCGGCCTCTGGGCGACCAGAAAAACCGACAAAAATTTAGTATTTGGTCCATTTCATACCCTAAATATTAACCGATCTTTATAAAAAACAATAGGGGTCTTCATTGGCCAGACCCCTTTCTACATGCAAAATTTCGTGAAGATTGGTCCATAACTGTGGCCTGTATCGTGTTTACAAATTATAATGGACAGACGGACGGACGGACACACATTTCTAGATCGACTCAGCTAGTCGAGATATGACGATCGGTATATTTAAAGGTGGGTCTAGGCCCTATGTTTCGCGTCGTTACAAATTTTTGGGGCTGCACAAAGCTAAAATACCCTGACAACATAGTTGTGTAGGGTATAAATACAAAATTTATCCCAGCCAATTCGGTTGAATATCGTCTCTAAAATCCTTATCGAATATATGACGAATATATAAAACGTTAGCCTATATAGATAACTTTAGGTAGGAAAATTTGATACCAATAATAACCCACAACATTTAAAACCAGTGAGCGGAGCAGTATAGTCGGACGGGGCCGACCATACATAACTACCACGGAACTCAAATTATCTGCGGATGTTTATTGCAAGCCTGGGCAATATTTCGTGATATTTGCACCCTCTTGCCCGATTAGAGGTAAACAGCACCTCTTCCACACACTGACATATTTTCCGAATATTACGAGTATTCAGTACAGCTATTGTCCAGATGTTCGGCTTTCATTTGTGGTCTATAGATCGACGCGAAAATAACACAAACAAATAAGTTTTTGGTCCACTTCATTTCAAAATTATTGACCATAACTGGAACCTCATGGAACAATTCAAAGCGATCAGTGTTATAGTTCCGCTCTCTAGAGTGATAATGGGTTACTAAATAATATACAAATACGGATATACCTGTAAATGTTTAGGTGTAACTCCCACATCCGAGCACATACAAAAATATAAATGGTATTAATTTAAAGGTCAACCACTCCTCTTGGATATAATATCAATTTCTCGGGTCTATGTCCTTCAGGGGTAAATATATACGCTATAGAATACAAATTTGTCATTTTTCACGCCAAACATTGACCGATCTTTATGAAAACAGGCATGGTTATTCTTTGGCCCAATCCCCTTCTCCATGGAAAATTTCAAGATGTTCGTGCCATTATTGCGGCCTCTGCAGCGACCAGAAAAACTGACAAAATTTTAGTATTTGGTCTATTTCATCCCCTAAGTATTAACCGATCTTTCCCAAAAACAATAGGGGTCTTCATTGGCCAGAACCCATCCTACAATCAAAATTTCGTGAAGATTGGTCCATAACTGCGGCCCGTATCGTGTTTACAAATTATAATGGACAGACGGGCGGACGGACACACATGTCTACATCGACTCAGCTGGTCGAGATATGACGATCGGTATACTTAAAAATGGGTCTAGGACCAATATTTCGCGGCGTTACAAACTTTTGGGGCTGCACAAAGCTATAATACCCTGACAACATAGTTCATACCCCGGAGGATATACGAACGTATACTAGGGAACTTGAAAAAATCGGAACTATTAGAGAACCAGTGAGCGGAGCAGTATAGTCGGACGGGGCCGACCATACGATACCCTACACAACTACCACGAACTCTAACTTTCTGAGGATGTTTATTCCGAGTCTGAGTAATATTTCGTGATATTTGCCCCCTCTTGTCCGATTAGAGGTCAACAACACCTCTTCCTTACTTTTTTCGAATATTCAGTACAGTCCTTCTAATTACTTGTCCAGATTACCTTCACGGTGGGTTGTGCTGTGATTTTCGGATTATACTCGACTCGAAAACACACAAAAAATTAAGTTTTCGGTCCATTTCATCCCAAAATTTTAATCTGATCATCACCGAAAATTGTAGGCGTTGTTCTTGACCTTAACTGGAACTTCATGAAAAATTTTAAAGCCATCAGCGCGATATTTCACCCTCTAATGTGGTAATGGGTTGCTAAATAATATCTGAATACCTAAGCACCTGTAAATATTTGACTGTAACTCCCACATCTGAGTAGATACATCACTATATTTGGTATCAATTTAAAGGCCAACCACTCCTCTTGGATATACTATCAACTCCTCGGGCCTACATCCTCCAGGAGTAAATATATATGCAATAGAATACAAATTTTGTCATTTTTCACACAAAGGTCTGGGTCCATTTGACCCGCTAAATATTGACCGATCTTTATCAAAACAGGCATGCTTATTCTTTGGCCCGATCCCCTTCTCCATACAAAAATTCGCGGTGTTTGGGCCATAATTGCGGCCTCTGGAGCGACCAGAAAAACCGACAAAAATAAAGTTTTTGGTCCACTTCATCCCCTAAATATCAACCGATCTTTTCCAAAAACAATAGGGGTCTTTATTGGCCAGATCGCATCCTACTTGCAAAATTTCGTGAAGATTGGTACATAACTGTGGCCTGTATCGTGTTTACAAATTAGAATGGACAGACGGACGGACGGACACACATGTCTAGATCGACTCAGCTAGTCGAGATATGACGATCGGTATACTTAAAGGTGGGTCTAGGACCAATATTTCGCGGCGTTACAAACATTTGGGGCTGCACAAAGCTATAATACCCTGACAACATAGTTGTGTAGGGTATAAAAAGGCTCCGCCCAATTTTCGGTATTATTCCACAAGAGTGAATGTGATTTGGTATGCCGGGTGCTTGAACGGCAGATATATATATATATATATATATACATATATATGTATATATAAAAATGTATTGCTGTTCGTTAGTCTCGCTAAAACTCGAGAACGGCTGTACGGATTTTTCTTATCTTAGTCTTGAAGTGTTTGTGGAGCTCCAGCGAAGGCAAAAATGTACTATGAATCATATTTGCATTTCCACGAATTTAGTATCGAGCTATTATTATTGCATCAGGCCGTAGTTGTTATGTTGCGATATTTTGGACTGGAATTGGTAGCGTATCACTCCTTTAAGCCGCTATTTGTCAATTATTGAAAATTTTCAAAATATTTTATTTTATTTTTTAATTGGACTGACATTGTATTCAAACCATTTTGTGTGAGAATACAAAAAATAATTGAGAAGTATACCATTGAATCTACTCGCGATCATAGAATGTACACGTTTTCCATGGAATGCACCTACATTTTCGGACAAATGCAAGGATGGAAAATCAGAAGACATTCTGAATCGAGTTCGTTTCCATTCAGGGAATTCTGTTTCTACGATGCATGCCCTAGATTAATTTGTTTGAAAATAATAGTTCCGTTGAAACATGTTGTTCCTCAAACTAACTAAAATGTTGCCATCCACGGCAAATATTAAATCAAGTGGTTCCATTATATGTATTTGATGGTTATATGCCAATATTAATATCTTTGAACTTATAAACTCAACACCTCGCATACATACGGTACCAAAAATTTGTATCACAGAGAAAACTAATATACGAGAAAATTCTATCATTAAGCTAAGCTGGAAAGGGAATAACTATAAAAACGATCAATGCGTTTTTTACAAAACCTCCATCAAAAACATTTATTATAACATAGCGTATACGTTAAATATACAGGATTTGTGAACAGAATTAACGTCACGTATACGGTATGGAATAGACGTTTGAAATCGTGTGGGTTTAGAGTCCAAACTCGTCGTAAGAACTTCAACATGCCGAAATATGAGAAAATTCGGTTAAAGTCAAATGGAGATATATTAATTTTTGGTAGGACGATTTGACACCACATGAGAAAATACCTAACAATGGGGGATACCAATATATATGGGGTATATCCCAAAACTTGGAAAAATATTTACAATTTTTGGTAAGGGAATTGTTTACTCAATGACCATCCATAATATAAAATTACTGCCAATATGGCTGAAACACGTGACCAAAATACCGAATATTGTGGGTGCCGCTTAATGGGGGCTTCCCAAAAGGGTGGGCCAATATTGATAATTTTTAGAATACCAAAATCACAAGTTATTAGATGTAGAAACGTGCACAAAACCGTCAAAGCATGATATAATGTGGGGGCTATTCGGATACATGGGTAGATATAAAATTACAGCAAAATACCGAATAGTAAGGGAAACCGTTATGGGGGCTATCCGGTCAATATTGACAATTTTAAGAATTGAAATTTTCTGCTCAATAAGCGAACCACTATTGAGTAATTTCAATATGAAATACCCTAGGAGTAGTAACAATGTATGTGCAAATTTCAAAGCTCTATCTTTTTATACCCTCTATCGTGGAGGGTATAAAAAGCTTACCTAATATTGGACTATCGTTATGTTGAAGTCGTATAAATATATTGAGAACAATTTAATTAAATCTGTCAATTCAAAGTCAAACTTAAACGTCCATTTAAATTTGTTAAACTTAAATTTATGTTCCACGAATTTAATTAATAACCTTGTACCCACCAAAACATAAAATTGTAGATATTCAGTTCTGTAATGTTACTTTAAGTGAGCTCTGATAAATACCAAGGTATTACAAACGATCTGTACACTTCACCTTAAGAGTATAAAAACAAATCTAAAATACCGTAAATTATACATCAACAATATAGCTAAGGCAAGGCAACGTTTGCCGTTTGTTGAATACTATTATACGTAGTGAAATTTTATGTCCAGTAAGTATCCCTAATATTAAATTAGAAGCAAATCTTTTAAATATTGGGGGTACCGTTATATGATATCTACCCTAAAAAGTGAACAATAGGAGTAGTAATGTATGTGCATATTATAAAGCTCTATCTTAAATATTGGAGGGTAAAAAAGCTAACTTAACATTGGGCTACCGTTTTCCCGTTATTATAACGAGTGGTTTTGTCTAAGGCTGAAGTAAGCTCAGTCGCAGCCAGGGTCAACTCAAGGACCCACAAACCTTAAGTTAAAAACACGAGTGGTAAAAGTTAAATTATTTATTGTAATACTTCTGTGTTTAGATAGAGAGTAACATGCGGGATCTTCAATACGATGGAGTTATTAATTCGTTGGTTGTAGTTTCGGTGTGTTGGGACTCGTTCCGTCGGGCTGATGGGGTGACTGTAATCGGCTTCTAATTACAGCTAGTAGGCTCCGATTGTGGCACACAGCTGTATTTGTATAGTCGGCTTCGGTTGTGTAGGTTTAGATATTCGGCTTGTGTTATAGTAGTCGACTCGGGTTGAAGTAGTCGGCTTGGGTTGAAGTAGTCGACTCGGGTTGATGTAGTCGGCTTGGGTTGATGTAGTCGGCTCGTGTTGGAGCAGTCGGCTTGGGTTGATGTAGTCGACTCGGATTGATGTAGTCGGCTCGGTTGAAGTAGTCGGCTCGTGTTGGAGTAGTCGGCTCGGGTTGATGTAGTCGACCCGGATTGATGTAGTCGGCTCTGGTTGATGTAGTCGGCTCGTGTTGAAGTAGTCGACTCGGGTTGATGTAGTCTACTCGGGTTGAAGTAGTCGGCTCGGGTTGATGTAGTCGACTCGGATTGATGCAGTCGGCTCGGTTGAAGTAGTCGGCTCGGTTGAAGTAGTCGGCTCAGTACTGTAATGTCACTTTATGTGTGCTCTGATAAATACCAAAGTCCAAGATCTGTGCAATCCACCTTATGGTGTAGGGTATAAATATTGCTAGGCAAAACACGGTTTCCCGTCCGCTAGTTTTTAATAAATTTTCTTAGTAAATAAATGAACTACTAGCAGAAATCTACAAGGACATTCTCATAGGAATTTTCAAGGTGCAATTTTTATTTATTTCTGTTACATTTTCCTGTAATTATTTTTTACCAAAAAATCACTTAAGGTAGTTATTTACCTTTTAAGCTGTATTTAAAAAAACAATACAGCACACAACAAGAAATCCCTGTTTCCCCTTTCGAATTTGTCATGGCAAATAATAATTATTTGATTTTTGCTGAGATAGGTTGGGTTGGGTTGCGATGAGGTCACATTTTGAAATTGAAAACCTTTTAACAGATTGTAAATGTGGTGGGCTGTATCTTTTCGGGTCAATTTATTTTTGTGTTAACCGCAAAACAATTTAACCGAAAAGGGCAATATTATCATATCCTCCATGTACTCGTATATCCCCCAAGGCCAAGTTGGAAATTCGAAGTTCCACATAAAATACCCATCCCTCTAATAATTGTTCGTATAAGAACGGAAACAGCTGTTGTCCGTTTTGTTTGAACAGAAAATCCCAATGAATACCGAAATACTATGGTCATGATATGCATGGCATAACATGGAATTACAACGTCTTCCATACCCTCCCCTCACTCATCGCCGACTAAAATGGTAACGAAACATCATAAAATGAAAACAATTCATGCGAAAATACAATCATATTCTTTTTCATTATTATTGCCATTCGGCTCTGTTTCCGTGTGGTCATATTTATTGTTTTTCAGTTATTTCTATTGTTCCTCATCCCTTGTTGGAATTTCTTGTTGTTTTACTTTGATTCCAGAGGCATTTTCTTGAATGTTTCCGGTATCATGTAACTTAGTTACATCTTACTTGAACATAAATACCAATAACATACGATTTTACTTATACATGCGAATGTCTACAATTATTATGTTTGTTGTTGTTATTTTTTATTTTTTTAGAATTTCACAAAAAAAAAAAAATAATAAATCATAAAACATGAAATCAAAACATGTTGAGCAAATCTTACCATGTTTAGATAGTATGTAAGCATAAAGTTCCATTTGGATACTTCAAAAAATTCGTTTCAACCATTTGTACGAAATTAGTTCAAATTGAGGGCGTAATAATATGAAATTTATACAAAAACTAGCTGACGCCGCAAATGTTGTCTTGCCTTAGCAATATTGTCAATAAATAATTTTTGGCATTTTAGATTTGTTTTTCAATTTCTATTCCTATTTGCAAAAATAATTTTTGTTGGATAGAATTGATCACATTATTGATCGTTACATCGGAAGTTTTAGCACAGATTTCAATTTAATTCGTTGCCGTACAAAATTTCGAGTTTCAGTGGGGAAATAATTTTCAATTAGCGCCATAAGAAAGAAAGGCATAAAATGTATCATTGAAAAGTGTGTCTAGAGTTTCTGCGATTTTGTTTCTTGAGATATAAGCGGTTCTACTAATGAACTGTCAAGTGTTGCTTTGCCTTCTAAAATGTCCATGGATATAATTTTAGTTCGGATTCAATAAAAGTCTTCTCCAATATATAAAAATAAGGCTTTCATATAACGGTAGCTCAGTATAAAGTAATATTGCACATACATTGCTAATACTCCCAGAAAGTTTGATATTGAATTTTTAAACCTAATCAGCTGTAATTGGTATTCGGTTGTTTCTTTTGGTAGACTTAATCCTACTAAAATTGGTCCACTCTATGGACTTTTATATTTTGATGATCATAGCGTAGAAATTATCCCAAAATTATCACTATAGATCGAAGTTACATGGTGTCGCCCATTGTTCGAAAGATTTTATTATACCCTTCACCACTCTGTGGTACAGGGTATTATGTCTTTGTGCATATCTTTATAACAGGCAAAAGGAAACGAGATAGACACATGGTTCCTTTTGAGAAAATGCATAGAATCACTTTCTCAGTCGATTTAAAAAATCGAAAATTGGGTCAGATTAAGATATAGCTCCCATGTATATTTTTGTCACATTTTTAAGCTAAATGGTGTATTTATTAAAGTTCCTATATATCTTTAGATTTTCACGAAATTTGGCATAGCGTATTGAATTAAGTCCACAATGATGTGTGCTAAGTTCCGTGAAAATCGGTTTAGATTTAGATATAACTCCCATATATATTTGCGTCCGATTAAAGGCAAATGGTGCACCAAAGTCCCTATATATCATTCGATTTGCACGAAATGTTGCATAGTGTACTGAATTGAGTCTAGAATGACATGTATCGAGTATCTTGAAAATCGGTTCAGATTTGGATATAGCCCCCATAAATATATATTCGTCCTATTTAAAGCAAATGGTGCTGCAAAGTCCCTATATATCTTTCAATTTGCACGAAATAGGGTACTGAATTAGGTTCAGAATGATGTGAGCTAAGTTTCGTTAAAATCGGTTGAGATCTAGTTATAGCTCCCATATATATTTTCGTCCGATTTAATGTAAATAGTGTACTAAAGACACAAAGTTTGTCCGACCAGCACACAATTTTGTACAATGTACTGAAGATACTATAAACTTTCGTGTCTCAAGTTTTCTTGAAATCGATTCAGATTTACATATAGCTTCTAATATATTTTCGTCCGATTTTAATTAAATGTTGCACTAAAGACCCATAGAGAAGGTTGATTGACACAACGTACTGAAATTAATATAAATTAATCTCTGTTTCTTAAATCGGTTCAGATTTCGATATAGCATAGCTTCCATATATAATTTCGACCTATTCATGTTGATTGTACAGCAAAAAATCAACGAGATAAAAAGCGTTAAGTTCGGCCAGGCCGAACTTTGGATACCCTCCACCATAGATATATTGACAGGTAATAGAAATGAACATATAGGGAACATACCAAAAAGTGGATCTATACCGACATTTCTAAAAACGGATTATGTAATCTATAATGTAAACTATAATACAAATTTCAGAAATTTTTAATGGGTAATTATACCCTCAGGCTTATGGCGAATGAGGGTGTATACACTTTAACATGGTGAAAATGTGCCTCATCGAACTATTGCTTCTAGATCCCATGTTTCTTTGGACCAACTCCGTTTCAGAAAATTAAGATTTCATCCAAACTTTGCCCATCTTATTATTTGTTCGAAGATGGGGAATATCGGTCCACTCCTCCTGGAACCCCCACACACGGGCTAGGTCTAAATGCGGCTATTGTTCATTATCGAACCTTACGTTCTAATACCTCCAGGTCTTCCTTGCTATCCTCCGAAGGTGAAATGATTAGCAAATAGCGTGTGTAAAGTTTGCTTTAAGGGGACCCCCCCCCCATTCTCGGGGTCAATTTTTTTTGATTTAATTGGAATCTACTCTAATTCAAGAATGTCCCTACAACATTTCATGTGTAAATCTCAAGAGCTCTTGAAGATATAGCCGATATATTGTGTCAGCATCAAGTGACGGCTAAAGGGCTTCTCAAACTTTAAACGCGTTTTTCTCTTTTGCGAATGGCGGGCACGACAACTCGAAAACTTATAACCCAATCGATTTCAAATTTTTACACGTTTCTCTGTGAGTATGTAGCTATAGTATGAACTAGGATAAAACCAATCGGCGAAGATCCTTATTTTTAACTTGGTTTTTGGTAAAAAATCGACGATTTTTCAAAAATATTTTTTCAAAGGTCCGCCATTTTGTTAATTGTTGTGCGAAGTAAATAATCCTAGTTCATACGAGAGCCAGCTTCTTTCTAACACCGTTGGAATATTCGGATTCCGATGTTCCAGTGAGGAGTTATCATGGCCGCCATCAAAAATAAGGACTTTTCTTTGATCACAAAAAACAACAACAAAACAACAACAAACATTTTTTTGTAATTTATTTTTCTTCCTTTTTAAATCTTCAAATATATATGTGCATTTACCAGCCCATTGAAAATCTTGAAAAATTAAAATCGAGAATGGAGGGGGTTCCCTTAAATGTTTTTACAAAATTTAGAGTAGGTTGCAGAATGGAATGTGTTGGGATTGATCTAGGTCGGCTTATAGAATAAGATCGCATATTTAAGTTCCTTCAATTTCATGTCAATGTTCCGTCGAAAAGGCGACATCTGTTAGGATACATATGTAGGATATACCCAAAGTGGTGAAGGGTAACATATAGTCTGTCCCGTCTATATGTTACAGGTCGAACTTAATAATGTTTAACTTGATATTATATTATGACGTGACTATATGCGAGGTATTGTATTTATAAGTTCGAAGATATTAACCTACGAACAAAGTACAGGTCGGATATATAATCCGATTTGGATAAAATTTGGTCATTTACTTGGCCCAAGGACGAACCCCCATTGAAATTGGGGAAAATCCGTTCAAATTTAGATTTAGCGCCATATATACTTCCGTTCGATTTGATATAAATGGTGCACCAAAGTCCCTATATATCATTCGATTTGTACAAAATTGTTCATAGCGCATTTAATTGAGACTGCAATATTGTATGCTAAGTTATGTAAAAATCGTTTCAGATTTAAATATAGCTCCCATATATATTTTCCTTCGATTTTATGTAAATTGTGCACTAAAGACCCAAAGTGTGTGCGATTGTCAAATAATTTTTTATAATGTATAATAAAAATCTAAATCGATTTACATAAATTTGTACCTTTGCACGCAAACGACTGTAAACTTGCCCGAATAAAATGAAATTTACCATAGATTCAAAAAAAAAAGCATAAATATCACATATTCAAGTTCGTTCAATATAGTTACAGTTCTTTAAATGACACCATACAAAGGTCCCGATGATCAGCAATTTCGTATTATTTATTCTAAGACACATCTTAATCCCATACCGAATTAACGGCCTGTAAATGCTGTACATGAGACTAGAATGACAAGTGTTGAGGTCTCTTTAAATAGGCTTAGATTCACATATCGACGCCTCCGAACCATATTATGCTATGTCGACTTAGCATGTTTTAAAGTTCTTTACGTTTTTAGATACTACGATCCTTAATTTAAATTCTCTGAAATTTTGGTAATCATCGGCCAATCCAAACCAAAGTTATAAGCAAAAATGTACTTAGCATGGCACGTAAGATTTAAGAAACTTCCATACTTTGAGAGCTTCTGCTGAAAACCTTACTTTTCAGACTTAGCATACTATTCTTCGGAGGCGTCGATATATTTATCTGATTTCAGGTAAATGGTGCTCAAAAGATCCACTTTCTTCGATTGACACAAATTTTTTGAAAAGACTTGCGGATTAAGTCTATAAAGACTTTAGTCGCATGTGTTTTCTATCGGCTCAAATTTAATATAGCTTCCATATCTGACGTATAGATGTGTAACTATGAACGCGATGTGAACAATGGAAAAACTCAGTCCATATATAGAATTTTAGTGTGACAATGGTTTTAGATACAAACCTCTTTTGAAGTCAAATTGAATACTGCCAATACAAATAGCTGATAACGACAACTTATTTTTAAGTGAAATACAATGGTTTAATTTTTACTACTCTTCTGTCAATCCTAACAATCATCTAGATTATAATCCATTTACAATATAATCATCACTCCTGTAATATGTTAAGTAATTTAATACAAATTCCTGGTCACTTGTTCTTGCGGTTGTTGAACTTGGTCTACCAAATGTTTGCTGAATATTAAAAAAGCTCCAATACAAGACGGACTGACTGATTGGATCCACATGGCTTCGTATATGTATGCTCGTGTATGTTAGCTTGCACTTGTGTTCATTTTACTGAAAACATGACCACAATAAATATTTTACAACAATGTCTGAACGTACAGAACGACTCTGACCTAAGGCTATGTTTACTGTAAACAATTAATATTTTTACACTTAGTTCACTTAACCAACACTTACTGCAAATGGTTTTCTTGTCTGCCAGCCCACAAGTTCCACAATTCTTGAAATGAATTAAGCAGCAAAGAAGAAGGCAAAGAAAGCGTTTATCCAACACCAAGTTGTCATATCCTTGAGGCCAGTATTTTAATTTAACATTTGCCAGAACTGCAAACAACGAAGCCAACAACCGAACGACAAACCGCCCTACCGAGCAACCAACCAACCAACAAACAATTTGTTTGTGCAAAAATTCATAGGCAAACAAAACACAAGGAGAATCAACTTGCCGGAATGAACTGGTAGGCTCCGGTTTGTTTGTTCAAGGTTTTAAGAAGATGCCGGAGGAGCGTAACTCAGTCATACGTGTCCATACACTTGCCGCTTGCAATAGTGTTGACAGTGTGTCCACACCGCAAGGGGCCATAGAAGAATGTAAAATTTTCTTTATTTTATTTCTGTGCAACAACTACAACAAAAAGGACGAAAACGATGAAAAAATAACAAATTTGTGTGAAAATTGCTTTGACTTGTATCCCTCTACTAACAATTGTTAAGGGACATTGTCACATGTGAAAAATGTTGCTAACTTAGAGGTTTTTTGGTGATAACACCAAATTTCGGTGGAGAAATCAGATGACAGAATGAAACCGTGCCTAAAATGATCCATGTATAGAAGTTAAACCACGAAAGAAAACAAAAAAGAATACTGGTTTTGTCGGACTGAGTGGACTTTATGAAACCCTTCACCACTTAGGGTATATTCTACATATGTATCCTAACATACTACACCTTTTCAAAAGAACATTGACTTGAAATTGAACGAACTTAAATATTGGATCTTTACGTCTTTCTACGTCCAAGTTTAGCATCGTTTGCGTACAATGGGACACATTTATGTAAATCAATTTAGAGCAAAGTTGATACACGTTATTCGGTACTCTTCAAAATTTAATCACAATAAGACAACCGTTTGAATTATATTTGGAAGCTGCGTCTGCATCTGCACCATTTCTAATAAAACACAATAACGCCATTCTAAACTGAATTTGATACGTTGTGCAAAATTTCGTGTCAATCGCTGTAACATTTACCTAAAAATTTATATGGGAGCTATATATAAATCTGAACCGATTTCAACGAAATTTGCCAGAGATTAATTTCTATTAACTTCAGTGTGTCAATCGTATAAACTTTGGGTCTTTAGTGCACATTTTACATAAAGTCGAAGGAAAATATATATGGGATCTATTTCTAAATCTGAAGCGATCTTCAACCTTTCAGTTAAAACCGGGCGAAAATATATATGGGACCTACATATAAATCTAGATCGATTTTCACGAAGCTTAGCACACATCATTCTAGACTCAATTTAGTACCATATGCCAAATTTTGTTCAAATCGAACGACATATAGGGACTTTGGTGCACCATTTACATAAAATCGGACGAAAATATATACGGGACCTAATCTGAACCGATTTTCATGAAACTTAGCATACATAATTTTAACCTCATTTCGGTACCCTAGGCCAAATTTCGTCCAAATCGAAGGATTCAAGGGGACTTTGGTGCACCATTTCTATAAAATCGGACGAAAATATATATGGGGGCAATATCTAAATCTGAATCGATTTGAACGAAACTTAACACACAACATTCTGCACGTAATTTAGCACGCTATGCCAAAATGTGTGCAAATCGAAAGATTTATTAGTACTTCGTTGTACCATTTACCTGTAATCGGGCGAAAATATATATGGGAGCTATATCTAAATCTGAACCGATTTTCTTGAAACTTAGCACACATAATTCTGCACTCAATTGAGTACCCCATTTCAAATTTCGTGCACATCGAAAGATATATAGGGACCTTGGTGCATCATTTACCTTACATCGGACGAAAATATAAATGGGAGACATATCTAAATCTAAACCGATTTTCACGAAACTTAGCACACATCACTCTAAACTTATTTCCGTACGCTGTGCCAAATTTTATGAAAATCGCAAGATATGTAGGGACTTTGGTGTACCATTTACCGAAAATCGGAAGAAAATATATATGGGAGCTATATCTAAATCCTAACCGATTTTTACAAAACTTAGCACACGTCTTTCTAGACTTAATTCAGGACGCTATGCCAATATCCGTGCAAATCGAAAGATTTTAAGGAACTTTGGTGCACCATTTACCAAAAATCGGGCGAAACTATATATCCGAACAGATTTTCACAAAACTTAGCACACGTCTTTCTAGACTTAATTCAGCACGCTATGCAAAAATTCGTCGAAATCGAAAGATTTTCAGGTACTCTGTGTACAATTTCTTTTTCAAGTACAAACACAGGAAAATGTGTAAAAACCTCAGACATGAAGTGTAACTACAACAACAGATTCCCTCAAGCATGTCAGTTGAGGTTATTTTCCTCTTTCAGATGCTGTATTGCCCGCAACTGTACCATTTACCGAAAATCGGACGAAAATATATATGGGAGCTATATCTAAATCCTAACCGATTTTTACAAAACTTAGCACACGTCTTTCTAGACTTAATTCAGGACGCTATGCCAATATCCGTGCATCGAATCGAAAGATTTTAAAGAACTTTGGTGCACCATTTACCAAAAATCGGGCGAAACTATATATAGGAGCTATATCTAACTCCGAACAGATTTTCACAAAACTTAGCACACGTCTTTCTAGACTTTATTCAGCACGCTATGCAAAAATTCGTCCAAATCGAAAGATTTTCAGGTACTTTGGTGCACAATTTACCAAAAATCTGGCGAAACTATATATGAGAGCTATATCTAAATCCTAACCGATTTTCACAATACTTAGCACACGTCTTTCTAGACTTAATTTAGTACGCTGTGCAAAAATTCGTGCAAATCGAATAATTTGAAGGGACTAAAGGCCGTAAATCGGACAAAAATATATATATGAGCTATATCTAAATCCGATTTTTCCCAATTTCAATAGGGTTCGTTCTTGGGCCAAATAAGTGGCCTGAGCCAAATTTCATCCAAATCGGATCATAAATCCTGTACTTCGTTTACAATTTAACATCAAAAGACGGACGGACGGACATGCAGAAGGACATGCAGGAACCATGGGTCTATCTTGATTCCTTTTGCCTGTAACAAATATATGCACAAAGACATAATACCCTGTGCCACAGTGTGGAAGGGTATAAATATATTTTGTTGTCCTGAAATATGAGTCTTAGTTTCTAATTAAAATATATACATTTGTCTAAAGCTCTCAAGGAAGTAACATGTTAAACAATCCTATTACCTTAGACATGATATTGATGATTACTTAAAATGCCAGAAACCATTTTCAATTTTTTGATAGTACCAAGGGTTGTGTGTATGTTTTTTTATGACCTCCTATTGTTTTCTCCCTAAAATTTCGTTGATACAGCGGATACTGGTTGATTCTAAATAAATGGAAAACATACAGATTCCACATATTCTGATATTTGTTCAGTCAACATGTTTGCTCTCATATGGTATTGTTTATGTTAGCAACACTTTACCAATGTAAACAAATAATATTAAAAAAAAACTCAAAAAACAACGCATGTCATTGCACCTAACAAGCCAGCATATGTGTGTCGTCTGTTTGTTCACATGATTACAATGCATTTTGCACTTGATTTTGTCGTTGGATGATGCTTGTAGGCGGACAAAACATGGAATATAGGGACGAATGAATTTCTTTCTGTTTTTTTCTCATATGGCTGACTGTGCAATGCAAACAAGCCAAACATAAGAAGAAGAAAAACAAAAAACTAGTAATGTTACAGAGAAACATGGACACAGTCCTGTTACCAGAGGCTTTTGTTTACCCATACACTTGTTTGTACGCCTGGATGTTGATTTCCTATTCAGCTTGTTTTTTTCTCTCAGTTTTGCACTCTGCTGTTCTCCCGGAGTCCAGATTTTTTTTTTTTTTTTTTTGTATTATGTTAAAAATAAGTACAGGAATGCATATATTTCATCATCCGTTAACTGTTATTTGTCGTTGACTATGTTTGTGGGCGTAGTAGACCAGGACCCCAACATGATCGGAGGACATACATGCGGTCATGGCTGAATGGAGAAAAGACGCGCGTAAACCAGCTGAAAAAAATGGAAAACACAACACAACAAGAAATACAGTAACGAAATGAAAATGTGGTACGTGGTAGCCATCGCCGTCAGTCGCTCGATTGGTATGGCTCCCTGCATATGGAAACGAACACTGGAAGAGTCTCTGTGTACAATTCCTTTTTCAAGTACAAACACAGGAAAATGTGTAAAAACCGCAGACATGAAGTGTAACTACAACAACAGATTCCCTCAAGCATGTCAGTTGAGGTTATTTTCCTCTTTCAGATGCTGTGTTGTCCGCAACTGCAATTTCAAACATCCACTCTCCCATTTCACGCACCATTCCAGTCAGTGCCGGTTTAAAATGGATTTGTTTTTTTAAAGAGATTTTAAATGTTTCTCGTTGGCAATTGTTAAGAAATAAATAAGGCTTATATGTGCGATATACAAGTATGTTTTCTCAGAAAATAATTTTTATACCCTCCACCATGTTATGGAGGGTATATTAATTTTGTCATTCCGTTTGTAACTCATCGAAATATTCCTTTCCGACCCTATAAAGTATATATATTCTTGATCAGGGTAAAATTCAAAGACGATCTAGCCATGTCCGTCCGTCTGTAGTAATCACGCTATATTCTGAAGGAATTGAGATAGGGTGCTGAAATTTGGCATAGGGTTGTCTTTTGTCTGCAGGCAGGTCAAGTTCGAAGGTGGGATATATCGGTCCACGTTTAGGCATAGCTCCCATATAAGTAGGTACCAAATTTCTCCACAAAAAGTTATGAATATAGGTCAATTTTTTCGGGTAGCCCCCATATAAGGGTACCCCCAATATTCGGTATTTTGGGGTTCTTGAGCGCGTTTTTCAACCGAATTCGCTGCAATTTGGTATTTTGTAGTCGTATATGGTAACAAATCTCCCCATCAAAAATTATTTATATTCGCCCCCTTTTTGGGTAGTCCCCATATAACCCTCTTTTTTATATTAAAATAGTTATCTAATTTGTTACTCGTTTTGGGTTTGGTTCTAAGAGTCTGTCGTAAGTATTTAACCTGCGGAGGATATCAAGATAAAGTTAGAACGTAAGGTTTGATAATGAACTATGCATGAACTATAACCCGCATTTAGGGCTACCGATAGTCCACATTTTCGAACCTGAACTAAGTTTTGAAGAATAATAAGATAAGCACAGGTTGGATGAAATCAACATTTTCTGGAACATGGTTCACATTATGGTTTACATAATCGCGTTGTAGAAATGTCGGTGTAGGTCCACTTTTTGGTATTTTCCCCACATTTTCATTTCAACTACCTTTTAGTATATCTATGGTGGAGGGTATACAAAGTTCGGTCCCGCCGAACTTAACGCTTTTTCACTTGTTTACTCTAGTTTTGTTCATTAGAATTCTATAAACGGATTATCAGAGGATTCTAAATAATTACATATCTTAAATATTTTGCTTACATGTTTACACAAAATAAATGGGAAACTTATGAACAAAATGTTAAAGCTATTGCTTTTTATTTGAGTCATAAGTTTTTTTTACAAAAGTTTATAGCACCTAATTGATGGATCCGCCAATTAGTTCAGGATATATTCATTTCACCAAAAATGTGACTCAAACTCCAACATGAGATGTACATTCGAAAAAAGAGGCAACACTTTAAATAAACAGAAAAAATATATTCAGTTCCGAAATAGGTAGTATTTGTATCCTTTCTGACAATACTGAAGCTACTTCTCTCTTTCTTTGACGAAACTGATTTTTTTTTTTTTTTTGTAAAGGTTACCAGCGTTAGAGTGTAAATTAACACTTGTGTGTATTAGGTTTGTGTGTATTAGGAAAATGTGTTCGCTATAAGAGAAGTTCGTTATAACCGGCGTTCGTAATAGGTATATTTGACTGTACATAAAATCGATCGAGAAATTTATATGGGATATATGCCATACGTGCCATAGATTTCCAAACTACCGAATATTGTGGGACCGATATTCGATGTTCCCGAAACTTACCACACATCATTCTAGACCCAATTCAGTACGCTATGGCAGATTTGGTGGAAATCGAAGGATATGTAGGGACTTTGGTGCACCATTAACATAAAATCGAACGAAAATATATATGGGAGCTATATCGAAATCTGTACCGATTTTCACGACTTTTAACACACATCCTTGTAGACTTAATTCAGTACGCTATGTCAAATTTCGTCGAAATCGAAGGATATAAAGGGACTTTGGTGCACCATTTAATTAAAATCGGACGAGAATATATATGGGAGCTATATCTGAACCGATTTTCACGAAACTTAGCAGTACGCTATGCCATATTTCGTGCAAATCGAAAGATTTGTAGGAACTTTGGTGCAGCATTTACATTAAATCCAATATATATATATATATATATATATATATAGAAGCTATATCTAAATCTGAACCGATTTTTACGAAACTTTCTAGACCAAATTCAGTACGCTGTGTAAAATTTCGTTTAAATCGAAAGATATATAGGGGCCTTCGGCGCACCATTTACCTTAAATCGGACGAAAATATATATGGGAGCTATATAAAAATCTGAACCGATTTTCACTAAACTTAGCTTAATTCGGCACGATGTGCCAAATTTCACGCAAATTGGTGGATATATAGGGACTTTGGTGCACCATTTACCTTAAACCGGACGAAAATGTATATGGGAGCTATATCTAAATCTGAACCGATTTTTCCCAATTTCAATAGGGTTCGTCCTTGGGCCAAATAAATGAGTTGTGGCAAATTTCATCCAATTCGAATTATAAATGCGACCTGTACTTTGTTAACAATTTAACATGCATGTTACAAACATATTCACAAAGACATAATAGCCTGTACCACGGTGTGTGAAGGATATAAACATAAGTTTAATACAAGGAAGGGGATCTGGCCAACTAATTAGAATAGCTGTTTTGTTAATGATCGATCTATATTTAGCAGGTCAAATTAACCCAGACTTTTGTGTGAAAACTAACAACATTTTAATGTTTTAATGTTTAATCGTGTAGCAAGTTACGCAGAAAGTTAAAGTTCAGTGGTAGTTGTATAGGGTATCACATAGCCGACTTTGTCCGATTTACTGCTCCGCACACTGGTCTTGCGATGACGTGTCTTCAGTCAAATTGTGAAACCTATCCTCATACTTTCTGCTGTCCTCGTGCGTACTAAACCGCAATCTAAATACAACAGGAGAAGATTTCAAATGGGGTCCTCAATATAGGGTCCCCTATGTACATTAATAAATTTTGAATAATTGGTAGATAATCAGGGCTATAAATCCAATATAAATCGTTGATAATGAAAAACTGTCGTATTCGTTTAAAATATTTACCAGAAATATATTTCATGACATTAAATATTAAATAGAAACCCAAAATTAAGAATTGGGGTACTCTTAATTTGCAGGAGGCAGAGTCGGGTTCTTAATTTTTTGAAACGAATTTTAAGATATAAAATCCGATTTGTGAAGCAGGTTTAATTAATGTATTAAACATATCTGTATGTCATTTGAAAGCTGATAACATTTTTAATCATATTATACTTAAATTTATATTTTAGAATAACTATCGTATTGATTCAGTCTAAAGCAGCTATACTACTTTTAGAAACAACTACAAGTTTTGAAAGCCATTATGAAGTGTCGTCATAAATTCTAAAATGTCCTTACGTTTTAAATTAAGAGATTAGATGTGTAGGAAATGTTCGTATAAACATCGATAGTCTTCGAAGTTAAGAAATGGGGTTGGAGCCGGAGTCTATCTAACAAAAGTCCGACAATACAACTTATTCTATTTCTTGTCATATTTTGCTGTTCATTACACACATGGAATTTGCAATTGTTGCTCTTCATGTACACAATGGAAACTGCTCAGGATATATTTGAACAAAAAATCAATAATTTTCTATATATACTTAAATTTTCGAATATTTGAAATATTCATTTCATAGAAAACTGAATAATTTTATTTACATCACCTAATCAACACAAGCATTCTTACCAATAGCATGCTACGATGCATATACATACATATATGTAAGTGTGTAGCCAAGAATTTGTGTATTCACAAAAATACATAAAATGTGTAAGCGATAAAAATAAATGTATTGTCCTCTGTTATGATGTGACGATTTGAATATTCAATTACCTCCAACAAGTCATCAATCTTATAAATTGACTTAAAACTCATATGTCAGTCAGTCATGCATAAATGCATACATCGGTAGAATGGAATCATGTGATTATACATTAAGGTGGGGATGTGTGAAAGGAAGGATAGTAGTATATATATAAATATATATACATAAATCGTCCTAGATTATATATCTATACTAATAAAAGAGTAAAGTTATTGACTGACTGATTTAACGATTCATCAACGCCCAGACGAAACGGCTGAAGCTAGAATCTTGAAATTTTGGGTGAGGGTCACTCTTGGCCCAAATGTGACAGATAAGGCTGGGTTTTTGGAAATTCGTACTAGAACGGTTCGAAAAGTACTAAAAAGTACTAATTCTATACTAATAAAAGAGTAACGATTACTGATTTAACGATTCTTCAACGGCCAGAAGAAACGGCTGAAGCTAGAATCTTGAAATTTTAAGTGAGGGTCACTCTTGGTCCAAAGGTGACAGACAAGGCTGGGTTTTTGGAAATTCGTATTAGAACTGTACGAAAAGTACTAAATGTGATACCATTTGTATTTGGCGAACCGGTGGAGCTAGAACTCTGAAATTTGGGTTGGTGGTCGTTGATTGACTGTAGGATAGATGTACTAAAGGGTTTTTGGAAAGTCGAACAATTTAGTAGCATGTGAATGGATTGAGCTAAAAAATTGAAATTTGGAATGTAAAATAACGTTGAGAAGTAGGGTCGATATGAGGAGAGTTTGGAAAGCGTGTACTTATGTGTACGAAAAGTACTATATGGTACTATATTTGTTACAAATTTGATTTGGAGGTACAAATCGAGCTGGGATCCTGAAAATTGAAATAACCATTACCGTCGGAGTGTAGGATTGGGATATGTACGTAGTTTTGGAAATTTTTACTTATGTGTACAAAAAGTACTAAATCGTACTATAATTGGTACAATTTGGATTAGGGTGAAGCGATAGAGTTGGAACAATGAAGTTTGGAGTTAGGATCATTGTAGGGATGTAGAAATTTGTACTAATGTGTACTAAATTTGGTACAATTTAAATTGTGGGTGAAGCGATAAAGTTTGAATCCTGAAATTTTGATTCAGGATCACTGTGGTGGTGTAGTATTGGAGTATGTAGGAAGATTTGGAAATTGGTACTACTGTGTACGAAATTTAGTACAATTTGAATTGTGGGTGAACCGATAGAGTTGGAATCCTGAAATTTTGATTTAGGATCACCGTGGAGGTGTAGAATTAGGGTATGTAGGAAGTTCTGGAAATTGGTACTACTATGTACTAAATTTAGTACAATTTGAATTGGTGAACCGATAGAGTTGGAATCCTGAAATTTTGATTTAGGATCACTGTGGAGGTATGATTGGGGTGTGTAGAATGTTTTAGAAATTCGTACTACTGTGTACTAAATTTGGTACAATTCAAATTGTGGGTGAACCGATAGAGTTGGAATCCTGAAACTTGGATTTAGTATCACTCTGGGGGTGAAGGTTTGGGTTAAGTAGGAAGTTTTGGAAATTCGTACTACTGTGTACTAAATTTGGTACAATTTGAATTGTGGGTCAACCGATAAAGTTGGAATCCTGAAACTTGGATTTAGGAACCCTGTGGGGGTGTTGGTTTGGGTGGGAAGCGTTGGAAATTCGTACTTATGATTGCTAAAGTAGGTAGTTATGGAAATTTATATTAATGTGCACTAACTGATGCTCAATTTGGATTTGGGTGATTTTTTTCAAAATAAGTATAACAAGAATACAAATGGTAAAAAAATTACACCAAATTTAGTGTAGAGGTAGATTTCTGTTCCGGTCGGAATGTGTGTGTAGGGTTGAGATACAGAGGTATATTTGAGAACATATTATGGTACTAAATGGTTCTAAAATTTTAATAATGGTCGATATAGAGTGGTTTTAAATACATCCCACATTCGCTAACGAAGTAGCGGGCATATACCCGCTATATATATATATATATATATATATAGCATATCCGTCTATATGAATATATTTATGGGACTAATTTTGGCAAAACTCATTTATTTGGCCCAAGGATAAGCCCGTTTGAATTGGTGAAAATCGGTTAGATATTGTTGAAATCCGTACTGATTTCGATATAGCCCCCCTATATATATTTTCCCGATTTTAAATTCCGATTTTAAATTCACCAAAGACCTTAAATTTGTTTGACACAAAAACATTGCGCAGCGTAACCACTTGGACCACTCTGAATGAGGCGTATCATGCTTACATAAATCGTCCTTGATTTCAATTTCAATAATAAGTCAACGAAAAAATCTATATAAACATGTCCGTCAGCCTGTCTTTTGAAATCACGATCGTGGTCGAAATATTGCTACCACTATTCCTATGATTTTTATAACCTTCACCACACTGTGTTATAATATGTTATGTATTTGTGCATATGTTTGTTACAGGCAAAAGGAATCGAGATGGTTCTTTTGAGAATAACCATAGAATCGCTTTTTGAGTCGATGTACGCATGTCCATCTGTTCGTCCGTCCATGTATTTTCGTGAACAAATTACAGGTCGTATTTATGATCCGATTGGGATGAAATATATTGAAACTGGAGAAAATTGGTTCCGATTTAGATATAGCTATCATATATATCGATATAGCTCCCAGACTGATTTAGATATAGCTCCCAGACTTATGTGTGCCAAGTTTTGTTAAAATCGGTTCAGATTTAGATATGGCTCCCATATATAGTTTCGTCCGATGCACCAAGCTCCCAATATTGGATCGGTTGAGTCAAAGTCTTGCACAACGTACTGAATTATTTGCCGGTTGATGTATGCAAAGTTTTATTGAAATCGGTTCAGATTTAGATACAGCTCACATACATAGTTTCGCCCGATTTGATGTGAAGGATGCACCAAACTCCCAATATTTGTCCGATTGAGAAAAATTTTTCATAGCTATTGAGGAAAGAATGATGTGTGATAAGGTTTGGTGAAATCGGTTCAAATTTAGATATAGTTCTTATATGTTCGTCCGATTTTATGTAAATAGTGCACCGAAGAGCCTATATTTGTCAGAGAGTATTAAATTGAGTGTAGAGTGATAACAAACAAGTGAATAAGCGTTAAGTTCGGCCGGGCCGAACTTTGGATACCCTCCACCATAGATATACTGACAGGTACTAGAAATGAAAATATAGGGAACATACCAAAAAGTGGACCTATACCGACATTTCTATGTAAACTATAATACAATTTTTATCTCGATATCCTCCACAGGTGATGTAGTTACAACAGAGTCTTAGAACCAAACCCACAACGCGGAACAAATTGCATACATGTTTTAATATAAACAAGTACAAAAGCGTTAAGTTCGGCCGGGTCGAACATTGGATACCCTCCATCATAGATATACTGACAGGTACTAGAAATGAAAATATGGTGAACATACCAAAAAGTGGACCTATACCGACATTTCTAAAAAGGGATTATGTAAACCATAATAAAATAAATTTAGATTTCATCAAACTTTGTTCATCTTATTATTTCTTTCAATCTTAGTTCAAATTCGAAGATCGGTCCACTTTGTCTGGAACCTCCATACAGGGACTAGGTCTTAATGCGGGTTATAGTTCATTATCGAACCTTACGTTCTACTTTTTTATCTTGATATCCTCCGCAGGTGAAATGATTACATCAGAGTCTTAGAACCAAACTCAAAACGCGGAACAAATCAGATAACCAAAATGGGGGCGAATATTAATAATTTTTGGTTGGTAGATTTGGTACCATATACGACTACAAAATACCAATTTGCAACAAATTCGGTTGAAAACGCACTCAAGAACCCCAAAATACCGAAAATTGGGGGTACCCTTATATGGGGGCTAACCAAAAAATGGACCTATATTCATAATTTTTTGTGGAGAGTTTTGGGACCTATTAAGAACTCAAACTACTAAATTACAGCTAATTCTGCAGAAAAATACAAATATACTGAAAATTAGGAGGTACCGTTATATGGGGGCTACCAGAAAAAGTGGACCTATACTTATAATGTTTTGTGGAGACATTTAGTACCCAAAAAGAACTCAATGTACCAAATTTCAGCGTATTCGGTTGAAAACCACGCTCAAGAACCCCAAATACCCACATTTGGGGGGTACCCTTATATGGGAGCTATGCCTAAACGTGGGCCGATAAAGCCCATCTTCGAACTTGACCTGCCTGCAGACAAAAAACGACTCTATGCTAAATTTTGGCGATCTATCTCCATTCGTTTAGACGCTAGAGTGATTACAACAGACAGATGGGCAGACGGACATGGCTATATCGTCATAGAATTTTACGCTGATCAAGAATATATATACTTTATAGGGTCGGAAATGATTATTTCGATGTGTTACAAACGGAAAAACAAAACTAATATTCCTTCCATACTATGGTGGAGGGTATAAAAACAAATGATGTATGTAACGGTTGCTCAATGAGGAGATTTTTCAATTGGTTCAAATATCTATGTAGATAGCACATGTAATTTCGCTCGATTCCATCTCAATGGTCCTCCAAAGATTCTATATTTGTTCCATATACAGGATTTTGTATATATTAAGATTTGTTCCATTTACAGGATTTTGTATATATTAACATCTCTTGTATGTACCCAAATTGGTGAACTTTCCTTACTGGTTTGAATATAGGACATATCACCCTACGTTTTGGTATAGCCTTCATTGAAGATTTTCCAGAAAATTGTCAACAAATAAATTTTACAATAAATTACCCATATTAATATTTTCAGATGTAAGGCTTGTTCTGCTGCTTGTCCTTAAATTGTAATAATATTACATTGTGATATGCTATATATGTAAAATACACATACTATATACACGAAGTATGCATGTACGCAACGGTCCGTCCGACACAATTCTTCACATAAGACTTATGGACATTCTTGGAACTCTGTAGCACAAGTGAAGCATGAAGCTACTTTAATATCGTTTACCTACCAAGCGTACCAACCAAACAGCAACCATATCACTTCATTGGGTTTCATTTGGTTTACTCAAGCATATGTAAGCCCATTGGTTGGTAGGTGAGTGAGTGAGTGAGCCAGCGAGCGAAGGACTGAGTAAGTGACACACTACATATTGAAATTCAATTAACAATTTAAGAGTATGTGTTTGGTATGTACCCATACCGTTTGTTATGAGGTGGTACGATGGCTAGTTAAGTTATGACAAGGTATTTTCTGATCGTCTCCTGCATTCGACTACAATGACCACAAGAGGTAAGAATATGTCAAAAGGTCTGAGTAACCTGTAAATATGATAAAAAAATATGAAAGAAATGCAATATAACACAGGAGCATAAAATTGACTACGAGTTACTTTAGCATGAATAATTGCCAAAATGGAAAGAAGTTACACCTCAACTACCATTAAATATACCAACACGTAGAGGGACGATGGCTTCTGAATTAAATAAAAGTTATTTTAAATTTAAACCAAATTAAGGGTTTATGAAAATTCTGATAAACTTTGTATTTTTATTACATCAATATTGATTTAATAATATGGTAAATATAGTTATACACAAATTACGAATGTTATGGCGGATTCCGCAAAAAGAAATAATTTTGTGGTAATCTGGTTAAAAGTCTACGAGATAAGTCTAGATTAGAAAACCATCCAAATTTATGCAAAATATTACATTTTTATACCCTTCACCACACTGTGGTACAGGGTATCATGTCTTTGTGCATATGTTTGTAACAGCAAAAAGGAAACGAGATAGACGCATGGTTCTTTTTGAGAATATACATATAATCACTTTCTAAGTCGATTTATGCATGTCGGTCGGTCGGTCCGTCCGTCTGTCTATGTTAAATTGTAAACAAAGTACAGGACGAATTTATTATTCGAATTGGATGAAATTTGGCACAGCTAGAATGATGTGTGCTAAGTTTTGTAAAAATCGGTTCAGATTAAGATATAGCTCCCATATATATTTTCGTCCGGTTCAGGGAAAATGGTGCACCAGAGTCCCTAAATATCTTTCGATTTGCACGAAATTTGGCACAACGTACTGAACTAAGCCAAGAATTATGTGTGCTATGTTTCGTGAAAATCGGTTCAGATTTAGATATTGCTCCCATATATATATTCGTCCGATTTAAGGCGCTCCAAAGTCCCTATTTATCTTTCGATTTGCACGAAATTTGGCACAGCGTACAGAATTGAGTCTAGAAAGATGTGCGCTAACTTTCGTGAAAATCGGTTGAGGTGTAGATATAGCTCCCATATAGATTTTGGTCCGATTTAAGACAAATGGTGCCCAAAGTCCGTATTTATCTTTCGAGTTACACGAAATTTTGCACAGCGTACTGAATTAAGAGTAGAATGATGTGTAGTAAGTTTCGTGAAAATCAGTTCAGATTTAGATATAGCTCCCATATACATTTTTGTCCGATTTTACATAAATGGTACACCAAACTCATTATGTTTGTCCGAACAATACGAAATTTTGCACAACGTATCAAATTTAGACTTAAGGGAACCCCACCCATTCTCGATTTTAATTTTTCAAGATTTTCAATGAGCTGGTAAATGAATACAAATGCTTGTTAAGGTTTGTAACTTTGCACATATATAATTGAAGACTTAAAAGAGAAGAAAAATAATTTACAAAAAAATTTTGTTATTGTTTTGTTGTTGTTTTTTGTAATTAAAGAAAAGTCCTTATTTTTGATGGCGGGCATGATAACTCCTCACTGGAACATCGGAATCCGAAAATTCCAACGGTGTTAGAAAGAGTACATGTCTGGCTCTCGTATGAACTAGGATTATTGACTTCGCTCTAAAATTAACAAAATGGTGGACCTTTGAAAAAATATTTTTGGAAAATCGCAGATTTTTTACCAAAACCAAGTTAA
>NW_026881543.1:0-34962 GCF_032173495.1 Musca vetustissima | reverse complement strand
TATGGTCTCCGACAAATATTTCGAGGTGTGGCAAACGGAATGTAAAATTTAATATATACTCCAACATATGGTGGAGGGTATAATAAGACTGAAGTAAGGCTCTACTAGACATATTCTAATATATACATCCGTATAAGTAACGACAACAATTATACGCCACATGGTCTAGAGGTATAGTATTTAAAACCGTATGTACATTAGAACCAGGTTAACCTCTTCTCAAAGATCATTTAACATACATACAATAGAATTGGCAATTCAGATCAATATCAATGTACTATAAAAGTGAGTGAAGACTTCCTTTAACATTGTCATATTATGTCTTTCATAAATCTAAAAACTACATAAGAAACAGGTGACCATTTGCTCGAGGTACGTATCCCACCTGTCGTTGGTGGAAGAAGTACATCGAAGCAAATTGTCAATTTCATTGTTTTATCGTCGAAGAATCACACGATCGATTGTTGTTGAAGAATTGTCCATGGTTGCCTCTATCTCACTGTATGCCGTTGTCCGACGAAACCGATTGTTCTTCAAGATTCAAAAATGTATACTGAATTTATTGAGAAAAAACACTAAAATATCGCTTTTCGTCTTTAAGTACACCCCATAAAATCCCACGAGAAACAAAATTGCATTTTGTGATAATTGGCGCCCGGTTCAATAAGTTAAGTACACACAAGAAATCGAATTAAAAGAACGGAATCTTCCACACAAAATTCCTCATTTGATTGTCCAGCAAAAAAAAAAAATATCACGTCATATCCCCGAACTTTGACCTATGGCGATTTTTTCCTTCTGGGGTTCCATATACTCATTTCAATGACCACATTTTTGTCTTACAGTGTAATTTCTTCAGAACTTGTAATATTTACCTGAAAATATATGAAAAAACTTCGATTAATACTTTCGTTTTAATGGGTTATAGAGCGTATTAGTAATGGCAACATTGATACGCCAGTTGCACCATCATATTAAAAAAATAAAATATTCATTATAGATTGACGTCTTAGGTAGTCCTTGAATCAATATTCTGTCCAAATCGACACTCATTACAGACTTTGAAAAAAAAAACATGTTTTAATTCACACTCATTACGAACTACGAAAAAGTGTATAAAATACACGTCTGTATATGCATTAAAAAATATTCTATAAAAACCCCACACTTAGATGACCTTTAAAAATTCTATGGTCTTGAAAATATTATTTAAAAATAGATGTTTAACGTAGTCCAGGATAGATGCTCATACGACGTAAAACAGGGAAGAATGAACCCTATACGTCCATTGTGTGTGATACATTTTCTTAACATTATGCATCACCCTTAAAGTCCTTTCCTTAATTAAAAATTCTTAATTTAAAAATGTTTTAATGAAATTCTGAAAATAATGTTTGCAGACATTTACTCACATTTCACAAGATACCTCAGAGCTTCTTTTACTAAAAAATTAATTAACAACTTAATAACTTCCTATAACTGCATAGATATTCCATATTCCAAGAAACTATCAACATTAGATGAAATTAAGAAGCTTAAGGAGAAAAAAAACCCGTAGGAGGATTAACACATTTTACACACGTTCTAACGTTCTCTATCCGATGAAGCAACGAACCATTCAACTAGCTCATCATTCATTCACTTATCTATCCATCCAGAGAACGAGAGAGAGGGAAAGTGAAAGGGAAAAAATCATCCTGAAAGTTATTAAACATTCAAACTCTTCAAATTCTCATTATATGACCTGAATTCTAGAAAAATGAGTGAATGAAAGGAAATACCAATTTTCTTCACATTAAACCACATTAATTTCGGTGTGCGGGAAGTGGTAGACAACGAACACGAAGAAGAAGAAGATGACAAGCTGTTCCGTAATGAGGTTTAAAACAAAAAATAAGATATGAAAAATGAATTAAAATTCCAGCTCTTAAGACATCATTATCTGCGTATCTTAACTGACAAATACATGCTGTCACACAGACAGACAGACATACCCAGAGACACCAACCAAGCACTATCACACATTATCACACAGAAAACATGCAGACACACACAGAAGTCTGACAAACCAGGAACAGTTGCTAAGCTGTGTCGACCAGCTATCCTGCTATGGGAGGGTACTCTTAATTTCATATCCCTTTCATGGAAACATTTTGACATACTTTGTTTCTGTTTTCATTTTTTTTTTTTTTTTTGCTTTCTCCTTCATGGCAAAACGTTTTCTCTAGTAGTAACATTTTGATGAGCATATCTACGTAATGTGTTTATATGGTTGTTGTGTGAGTGTGTATGTCTGAGTAAGATTTAAAAGGGTGTAATTTTTATTTTGTTGAAAATATTCTTTAAAAATGCTGGCCTTTAATGCTTCTTGAAAAACACGCCTTGTATGGATGGTCCTTGAAAAAATATTCTTTAAAAATCCACATATATTTTGGAACATGAAAAAATATTATTTTAAAACAACACCCCCTATTGGCCATTGATAAAATATTATTTAAATAAGCCTCGCCGGCGTAGGTCCATAAAAACTATACTTAAAAAATCCTGGCCTGTATTGTGCCTCGAAAACCTTTTTTTTTTAAAACCCACTCTCTTCCACGTCCATCAAAAGATTATTTAAAAAAATCACGGCTTTCTAGGTCCTTGAAAAAATATTTAAAAAACATGCCTTCCAAGTTCACTGAAAAAATATTTTTTAAAAGACCACGCCTTTCTACGTTATTGAAAATATTTAAAAAATCTACGGCTTCCTAGGTTCTTGATTTTTTTTAAATCCATGAAAAAAATTAAAAAAAAATGTAAAAAAATCCACGGCTTTCTAGGCCGTTGATATTAAAAAAAAAACCAACGGCTTTCTATGTTCTTGAAAAAAAATGTATAAAAAAATCCACGGCTTTCTAGATTCTTAACAAAAGTTTATTAAACAATCCACGTCTTTCTAAGTTCTTGTATTTTTTTTAAGTCCACGGCTTTATGGTACTTGAAAAAAATATTAAAAACAATCGTTTTATAAGTCTAGACTTAATTCAGTACGCAATGGTGCACATTTACCTTAAATCGGACGAAACTATATCTGGGAGCTATATTTAAATCTGAACCGATTTTCACGAAACTTACCAATCATCATTTTAGAATTTATGCAGTACGCTATGCCAAATTTCGTGCAAATCGAAGGATATGTAGGGACGTCGGTGCACTATTTACCTTAAATCGGACGAAACTATATATGGGAGCTATATCTAAATCTGAACCGATTTTCACGAAACTTACAACTCACCATTCTAGACTCAATTCAGTACGCTGTGCCAAATTTCATGCAAATCTACGGATCCATAGAGACTATGGTGCACTATTCACCTCAAATCGGACGAAAATATATATGGCAGCTATATCTAAATCTGAACCGATTTTCATGAAATTTAACACACATCACTTTAGACTCATTTCAGTACCCTATGCCAAATTTCGTGCTAATCGAAATATATATAGGTACTTTGGTGCACCATTTACCTTAAATAAATATATGGGATCTATATCTAAATCTGAACCGAGTTTTCCCAATTTCAATAGGGTTTGTCATTGGGCCGAATAAGTGAACTGTGCCAAATTGCATACAATTCGGATTATAATTGCGATCTGTACCTTGTTTACAATTTAACATGGACAGACGGACGAGCATGCATACATCGACTTAAAAAGTGATTCTATGCATATGCTCAAAAGGAACCATGTGTCTATCTCGTTTGCTTTTGTCTGTTACAAACATATGCACAAAGACATATGCATTTATACCCTTCACCACAGTGTGGTGAAGGGTATAAATACCTACTCATTTCTAGATCCTTCAAAATATTGTTTTTAAAAAAATCCACGCCTCAATTGGTCCCTGAAAAAATAGTTTTAAAAAAATCTGGACTTCCTAGGTACTCAAAAATATTTGAAAAAAACACGTCTCCATTTGTCTTCTTAAAAAATCCACTCCCCCATTGGTCACTTAAAAAAAAATTAAAAATCCACGCCTTCATTGATCTTTAAAAAATATTTTAAAAAAATTCACGCCCCTCTACTTACTTAACTGGCTTGTGACAGAACTTTCGTTCCATAAGCCGAGCTTAAAAAAGATTTTCAGGCGCGTGGGTCTTTTGCACAGTTTTTCCAACTCGAAAGACTATACTCGGCAATTATTCTTCAGCCGATTGATTGCTATTCTGACTTTATCTTGGCTAGGTGGTATACACTCTATACCGTCATCTATTATTGGTTCTGGGGTATCCTCTTCACCGCTACTATTTGATACCAGAAGTTTTTCAAAATGCTCCTTCCAGATCCTCAGCACGTTGTCTGTATCTGTCACCAGGTTTCCTTCTCCATCTCTACAGGAGGATGTACCTGCTCCAAAGCCTTCGGTTTGGTGTTTTACCCGTAGTTAGAATTTTCTGACTTCATTTTGACCCCGGTACATCTCGATTTGCTGACGCTCACATTTTTCTTGTTCTTTCTTCTTTTTTCTGAAAATACTATTCTCCTCTCTCCTTTTCTCCCGATAGTTCGCATTACGTGTTGCTACTGTCTGCAGGGTCACCCTATACGCTGCGTTTTTTATATCAGTAGCATTACGACACTCTTGATCGTAGCACGGATTTCTTGATGGTGGTCTTTGGTAACCAAGTATTGCTTTTGCTGCAGTTTGTAGGGAGTTCGTCAAGCAGTTGGGTAAGTTGAGCGGAGTAGGCTTCTGCTATCTGTTGTGTTTGCAGCATTTCGACGTCAAAATTTCCGTGTTACATTAGATCGCACCTTTGCTGCTACATTACGACGGGTGCGAACCTTGGCTGCCACAAGGTAATGGTCCGAATCGATATTCGGTCCCCGGATCGATCGAACGTCTAAAACACTGGATGAATGCCTTCCGTCTATCACAACATGATCGATTTGATATTTCGTTGTTCGATCGGGATGTATATCGAGATGCTTGAATCTGGTGATGCTAACTACCATGTTTTTTGCTGCCGCGAAGTCAATCAACCTCTGATGTTTCTTAATGGAGGCTGAATTTTCCGACGGTGGGGCCAAAGATATTTTCCCTTCCGATTTTCGCGTTAAAATCTCCTAGCAGAATCCTAATGTCATGGCCAGAGCAACGGTCATATGCTGTTTCTAGGCGTTCATAAAATATGTCTTTGATCTAGTCATCTTTATCATCGGTCGGAACATGGGCGCAAATGAGACTGATGTAGAAGAACTTCGCTTTTAAACGGATTATAGCAATTCGCTCATTTACTGGAGTCAATCTGGAGACGAGTTCTTTTATTCTCTTATTAACCATAAATCCGCAGCCAAATTCACGTCTCGTTTCATGGCAGCTATAATACAGGGCGTAATCTTCTGATTTACTTACGCCAATCCCTTTCCATCGCATTTCCTGTAAGGCAATAATATCGGTTTTGTACTTCTTGAGTACATCCGCCGAAGCGAACACTGCGTCTGTTCTGTACAACGTGCGCACATTCCAAGTGCAGATTCACAGATCGTGGTCCTTTATACATTTGCGGGGCTCGTCAACATTGGGTGGGTTTTCTTTTTCTTTGGGTTTTCCGACAGTTGGCAACTAACCCGACGCCTCAACCAATTTTTTATATTTCTTATGGGTGAACTCGCTGAACATATTAGCTCACTATTTCATTGAGTGATGAAAATAGAGATGAAAGAGGGACCAAGATAAGCCTGGACTTCGCCATGTTAAAGCCAATCAGAGCGGTTGCTTGGTATCTATCCTCCCCTACGCCTATGATAGTCCTTGAAAAAATATTCATTAAAAGTCCACTCCTCTTTTGGTCCTTGAAAAAATTCTCTTTAAAAATCGTCAATACAGCCTTGAAAAATATTCTTTTATAATCCACGCCTGTATTGGTCCTTGAAAAATATGGTTTAAAAAATCCACACATTTTTTAATCCTTGAAAAAATATCGCTTCAAAATTTTGATTTATTTTTCCCATCCCACCCTAATAAACTCAGAAAAAAAAACAAAAGTTTTCTAAACACTTAATTATGTACACATGTACATAAATATGTAAAGCAAACAACACCATCCATATCCCCTCTGTGTGGCAGAGATATCGTTGCTGTCATCATTGACAGCATATCAGGCATAACATTCGACTTTTTCGAGAAGTACCAACAAAACAACAACAACTACAACAACAGCATCAGCTACAAAAGTTAAACAAGGGAACATTATCGGAACAAGTTGAAAGTATGAAAGCAGTACAAATTATTACAAATAACCAGAGCTGAAGCTGAGGCAGCATCACCATCCTCATCATCGACAACCACCACCACCACCTCCCAAAAGAACTACAACAACGCCAACAAATGGAAAATCACATCAGTATCCTCATTATCACAAGTAGCAGAAGCAATTGATGGTCGGTGGTTGGGGATGGTGAGGGTGGTGTGCTGTGGTGATAGTCGCTCCAATAGCAACAGATCCACTTCGCTACGAGGTTCCACTTGAGATATTCATTGATTTTTCATTCTCTACTTCATTATTCTCACTCTGATTCCGTTGAAGACAACGATGGTGATGATGAGGCCAACGATAATTTTCCGAGAGAGAGAGAGAGGTGCTGTTGATAATGCCATGTTGAATGTTGTAGTTGTTGCTGATGGTGTTATTCTTGTTGTTGTTGTCGTCGTCGTTATGATTTCCATGGTTTTTAATCCTTTGCGTAAAAATTAATGATATGGAAAATATTGAAAATAAATGCGAGGGTGTATGTGTGTGAGGGTGTTCACCACCCGCCACCGCCATGGAACACCAGGGGAATATCATCTCAACACATTATGCTAAAGGCTTGTGCTTTAGAACCCAAACCACATCCACCTCTTTCTCCTCATTCGTTTCGACCATGTTCCATGGGAAATCATATTTTGCAATATTAAAACATTCTTGTTGTTGTCGTCGTCGTCGTTGCTGTTGCTTTTGTTTGTCCTTATTATTAAAAATAAAAACGAAAGGGGATTGAAAATGAAATTAAAATATACAAAGCAGAAAAAAGCAAAGCAAAAAAAAGGAATAAGCCACATAAAGTTGAAAAAGCCCACAATCGAAAGTCACTTATGTTGCTGCTGGTGCAGGCGCTGGATGAGGATAAACGAAATGCAGATAATGGGGAATATAAGAAAAAGTGAAAACAAGATAATTTTAAAGGCACAACACAAAAGGCAGGAAGAGATTTGTGGGAAAAACTTTAAAGTATTTTTAAAGAATTTATTTTTTAATGACCATCGAAGACTTGGATAAAAAATCCTCTATACCCAGGCTTTGTAGAGGCGTGGATTTTTTAAAGAATATTTTTTAGAGGCCTAACAGAGGCGTGGATTTTTAAAGAATACTTTTTTCGAGGCCTTATAGAGGCGTGGATTTATTAATGAATATTTTTTCGAGGCCTTATAGAGGCGTGGATTTTTAAAAAAAAAATTTCGAAGACTTATACAGGCATGGATTTTTTAAAGAATATTTTTTCGAGGCCTTTAGAGGCGTGGATTTTAAAAAAAAAAATTTTCGAAGACTTATATAGACATGGATTTTTTAAAGAATATTTTTTCGAGGCCTTATAGAAGCGTGGATTTTTTAAAGAATATTTTTTCGACGACTTATATAGGCGTGGATTTTTTAAAGAATATTTTTTCGACGACTTATATAGGCGTGGATTTTTTAAAGAATATTTTTTCGGCGACTTATATAGGCGTGGATTTTTTAAAGAATATTTTTTCGAGGCCTTATGAAGACGTGGATTTTTTAAAGAACATTCTTTTGAGGCCTTATAGAGGCGTGGATTTTTTAAAGAATATTTTTTCGAGGCCTTATAAAGGCGTGGATTTTTTAAAGAATATTTTTTCGAGGCCTTATAGAGGCGTGGATTTTTTAATGAATATTTTTTCGAGGCCTTATAAAGGCGTGGATTTTTTAATGAATATTTTTTCGAGGCCTTATAAAGGCGTGGATTTTTTAAAGAATATTTTTTCGAGGCCTTATAAAGGCGTGGATTTTTAATGAATATTTTTTCGAGGCCTTATAAAGGGGTGGATTTTTTAAATAATATTTTTTCGAGGCCTTATAAAGGCGTGGATTTTTTAAATAATATTTTATCGAGGCCTTATAAAGGCGTGGATTTTTTAAATAATATTTTTTCGAGGCCTTATAAAGGCGTGGATTTTTTAAATAATATTTTATCGAGGCCTTATAAAGGCGTGGATTTTTTAAATAATATTTTTTCGAGGCCTTATTGAGGCGTGTTTTTTTTTTTTTTGAAAAATATTTTTTCGAGGCCTTATAGAGGCGTGGATTTCTTAAAGAATATTTTTTCGAGGCCTTATAGAGACGTAGATTTCGTAAAGAATATTTTTTTTCGAGGCCTTATAGAGGCGTGGATTTCTTAAGGAATATTTTGTCGAGGCCTTATAGAGGCGTGGATTTCTTAAGGAATATTTTGTCGAGGCCTTATAGAGGCGTGGATTTCTTAAGGAATATTTTGTCGAGGCCTTATAGAGGCGTGGATTTCTTATAGAGAATTTCTTATTTTTATTCGGCCCAATGACGAACCCTATTGAAATTGGGAAAAATCGGTTCAGATTTAGATATAGCTCCCATATATATATTTAAGGTAAATGGTGCACCAAAGTACCTATATATCTTTCGATTTGCACGAAATTTGGCATAGCGCACTGAATTAAGCCTATAGTGATGTGTGTTAAGTTTTGTGAAAATCGGTTCAGATTTATATATAGCTCTAAAATATAGTTTCGTCCGATTTGAGGTAAATATTGCACCAAAGTTCCTATATATCTTTCGATTTGCACGAAATTGGGCATACCATACTGAATTAAGTCTAGAACGATGTGTGTTAAATTTCATGAAAATCGGTTCAGATTTAGATATAGCTCCCATATATAGTTTCGTCCGATTTGTGGTAAAAAGTGCACCAAAGTCCCTACATATTCTTGGATTTGCACGAAATTTGTCATTACATAGTGAAATGTGTTTAGAACGATTTATGGTAAGTTTAGGATAGGTTCAGATTTCTATATAGCTCTCACATATTCATATATATTTGTCTCCAAACTCCTAATGTTTGTCCGATTAACACGAAATTTTGAACAATGTATCAAATTGAGACTTGAATGACGTTATTGCGTTTTGTTGAAATTGGTGCAGATGCAGCCATAGCTTCCATATGCATTTCGAACGGGTGTCTGATTGAAATAAAATTTTTAACAGTGCGGCGTACCGAATAGCGTGCATCCATTTTGCTATAAAACGTTTTCCATAAATTTGTCCCATGGTATACAAGCGACTCTAAATCTGCCCGAATAAAATTTAATTGTTCACAGGTTGCGGCAAGACATGTGTATGTTCCTTCGAGCGAACAGTGGCATGCAAATGTAAGGATACATATGTACAACATACTCAAATAGTCGGCCCAGTTCGACTTTACTACTTTCTTTACTGGTTTTTGCGTAGCATTTTGATTTTAAAATCACATTAATCTACAACTCAGCGACTTCTTATGTTCCTTCCAACATTCCTTAATGTAATAGAAAACAATAACAAAGCCTAACAAAATTAATGATAAATTACAAATACCCACACAAGAAATTTAACAACAGCAACAACGTCAAGGATATCGTCCCTTTAACAAGAATGGTGGGTAAAACATAGGCCGAAATTCAATGAATTGTGAAAGTTTTTTGTACTTCGAATGGAATTTATGATAACACTAACAATAACAACAGCAGCAGCAAAAAAACAAAGGCGAGCCAACAAAACGACATTCAAAGGACTGTTTAACGAAAGGATGGCGGTGATGACGATGATGGTATTGTCACGCTATCGAACCAAAGAACGATATTTCGTGGGTGGCCACTATAAGTAATGGTATGTCATATTGGTTGAGGCCGGGGTTGGCTTTTGATAAAATAACCAAACTTTTTCAAGTATCCGCAGCAATCGTGCGTAAAAGATGAGGTAATATTTTGTTAGTCAAGTGTAGAAGAATTTTTGTTGGTTTTCGCTCAATAAAATCTGTTTTTCTTAAAGTTATTGGCGAAAAGAGGTTTTCAATGGTTGGTTGGTTAGATGGTTGAATGGGTTGGTTTGGTTCGGTTATTCGGAAAGTTGTTCGAAAAGAATTTAGCTACCATTAAGTGAGTATTAAATTGCATTACTTCTAAAGAGAAAATGATGGAATAAAATAAGTCGTATATTTTGCCAGCAACTTATAAGTGAAGTGTGTTAACGTTGGCTTATGAAAAATAATTTAAGTGTAATGAAAATTGAAATTTTCATTATATAGAAAGGGTGGGAATATAATGGCGTATATAAATATCGATGTTGTGGAAAACGAATTTTTGAAGTCGCTTCTAAAAGGATTTTAGGTATTTAGTGAACTCTGGAATCAAATTAATTTGGAAATTATTATGTTGCAGGGAAGAGTAAAATGCCCCCTCTCTTGTTGCTATGAACAGCTTATACATATCCTTCACTTCAAGATTTTCGAAACTTCGGCCGAGGTCGTCTGTTTGGCTCCTTGGAAAAAATATTACTAAACAACCACGCCTGTTTGGATCCTTGGAAAAATATTACTAAACAATCACGCCAGTTTGTATCCTTGGAAAAAAATATTTAAAAACCACGCCTGTATAAGGTCTTGAAAAAATATTCTTTAAAAACCACGCCTGTATAAGGTCTTGAAAAAATATTCTTTAAAAACCACGCCTGTATAAGGTCTTAAAAAAATATTCTTTAAAAACCACGCCTGTATAAGGTCTTGAAAAAATATTCTTTAAAAAATCCACGCCTCTTTAAGTACTTGAAAAAATCTTCTTAAAAAAAATCCACGCCTCTTTAAGTACTTGAAACCTGTAAGGAAAGTTCAAAAGTCGAACGGTGCCGACCATATGATACCATTCACCACTTTGGGTACATACAAGAGATATTAATATATATAATATCCTGTATATGGGAAATTACAAAATTCTTTTAAAATTCCATTTAAAAAAATTTGAAAAAAATTTTTGCGAGCACATTTATGATTTTTGGTACATAGGTTAAGAAAAATATGCTAATTCGAAATCTGTTCGCGTTCACAAATTCGGATGCTGCGCACAAAAGTTATAGCGGTTTTAAATCTTGTATTTCAAATATAAATTAAATGAATTTCTATTTGTTGTAATTCGCGAATTTCTTCACAAATGGTTAAACACATTTGTTTTCTTTGTATACTTGTCAAATCACAATGCAATACGGTTTAATAGTCGGGAAAAACAAATAGAATCATGAAGATATCTGCAAATAAAATAAATTAATTTTTGATTCAAAAAAAAACATTTTTTTGAATTTTCGATTTTTTAGTATGGTTAAGAGGATAAGTTTTTGCCTTAATCTTCTAAAATATACGACGCTTTCTTCTGAAAATTCTTTTAGATGATTGTTAAATATCGGTAGATTCATCTGATAAGAGTTTCGACGTCATTAATGGCTAAATATATTGCACTTACAATACATATAAATGATCAATATTGAAAAGCTTGCAATTCGCGAATTAGTTGAAATCAGTTGATGCGCATCCGATTTTCGTATAAACCGAATCAATGTCTTTCAATAATTATGAATTTTTCGATGTTTAATATAGCGGTCAAAGTGTGCCACTCGATGCACTTTACTATGCAAAAATCCTAAAAATGGCTAAAAATCACGCAACGTGCATACGATTTTTATGCGCATCCGATTTCAGTAATCTCCTATGAAAATACACAAAAGGACACCTATTTTAAAAGGATCGGTTAAGAACCGCGGATGTGCCTCCACAATCAATTTTGGATAAAATGCGCATATTATTCGCGTATCGAAGGTTTTTTTGACCTATTTCCACACAGATTCGCGAATTTGACAATACAAGCATAAATGCATGTAAAATTAATTCGAAGAAAACCGCGATTATTTACGCGAATTTATCAAAATAAGTTTTTGCAGTTTTTCCCACATTCAAGGTACCTATATCCGCCGTTTTATTGGACGGAATTCAACATGGATGGGCTCATTAGATCCGGCACGTAAAAAAACTAAAATCACGCGGGGTTCCACGGAATTTGAATGGACTTTCTTAATTTTAGACTCAAAAAATATGTTTTTTATAAAAATTTACGCACCAAATTTTCGTCTTTGGAACCCAATTGCAAAGAAGCTGCAGTGAGCACATTCATAAGATATACACTAAACGAAGCAGAATCACGAGTTCTACAATCCTAT
The DNA here is from genome assembly GCF_032173495.1 of Musca vetustissima. Lineage (NCBI taxonomy): Eukaryota > Metazoa > Arthropoda > Insecta > Diptera > Muscidae > Musca > Musca vetustissima. The sequence continues at coordinate 22,651 of NW_026881543.1, read as the reverse complement.
AATTTGTTTATTCTATTATCTGGATGCGCATCCTAATTATAAGAAAAATTAAAAAAACACGGAAAATCCGGCTTCAAAATGTCAGCATCCATTTTGGGTGGATGCAGTTATTATATCGAAAAATCATACATTAGAACCATATTGTCCATGGGATATTCTGCAACTTAGTCACTGATCACATGCGCGTGCGTTGTGTAGTTTAGCCACAAATCGGGAACGAACACAAAAAAACTCGTTGGCTTCAACACATTTTCACCCATTTTTTTACATTACCACCATCACAGCTTCCACGCAACTTATTATTTATTACCAATATTTTAAGATTTTGACAAGAACACTTCATTTTATAGAATTGAATTTAAATTATATGCAATATGTTCATATATCGCGAGTTATAACCTTGCAAACCTCAGCTTCAAGGAATTTAAAAGATTTTTGTAATTTCCCATATAGGAAATACATATATTACATAAAATCTAACGATAATATATATAAGACCTATATCAAAATCTGAACAGATTTCAACAAACCTTATCACACATCATTTTTTCCTCAATTGCATTCGCTATTCAAATTTTTTTTTCAATCGGACAAAAATTGGATGTTTTATGTATCATTCTCAAAAAATCGTACGAAACTATGTATGGGAGCTATATCTAAATCTGAAACGATTTTAACAAAACCTCGCAGACAAGTCTGGACCTAATTCAGTACTATGTGGAAAATTTTGTTCCAATCGGATAAATATTGGGAGTCTGATGTATAATTTACAAAAAATCGGACGAAACTATATATGGCTATATATGGGAGCTATATGTAAATGTGAACCGATTTTAACAAAATATCGCAGATATCAGTCTGGACCTAATTCAGTACTATGTGCAAAATTTTGTTCCAATGGAATAAATATTGGGAGTTTGGTGTATCATTCACAAAAAATCGAACGAAACTATATATGGGATCAATATCTAAATCTGAACTGATTTTAACAAAACTTTGCAGACATCAGTCTGGACCTAATTCAGTACCATGTTCAAAATTTTGTCCCAATTGGACATATATTGGGAGTTTTGTGCATCATTCACATAAAATCGGACGAAGCTATATATGGGAGCTATATCTAAATCTGAACCGATTTTCTCCAATTTCAGTAGGGTTCGTCCTTGGGCCAAATATGTGAACTATGCCAAATTTCATCCAAATCGGATCATAAATGCGAACTGTTAACAACAACTTTGTTAACAAAAATACATGGACGGACATGCGTAAATCAATTCAGAAAATGATTCTATGCATTTTCTCAAAAGGAACCATGGGTCTATATCGATTCCTTTTGCCTGTTACAAACATATGCACAAAGACATAATACCCTGTACCCCAGTGTGGGTAAGAGTATAAAAATATTCTTAAAAAATCCTTAAAAATTATTTTTTAAAAAATCTAAGACAGCTTGAGCCCTCGAAAGAATATTCTTTAAAAAATCCAAACCTACTTGGGTCCTAGAAAAATTATTCTTTAAAAATGCACGTCTTGTTTGGGTGTCGAAAAAATATTGTTTAAAAAATCCACTTCACTGATGGATGCTCCTTTAAGAAAATATTTTTTTTTAAAATCCACGTCTTGGTTGGGTGTTGATGAAAAATCCACTCCTTTGATGGATGGTCCTTGAAAAATATTCCTTAAAAAATCGACGCCATTGATGGGTGGTCCTTGAAAAAAACATTCTTTAAACAATTTACGCCTGTATAAAAAATATTCTTTACAAAATCCAAATCAGTTTGATCATAAGTTTTACTTATTGACTAGTTTTAGATATTATTGCCGTATACGTAATGAAATCACTCATACCATTTCCTAATAATATCATGATGGCGTATACGTACCGTCAATACGTATACGCTTCAATGTTACATTATTCAAAATTATCTTATATTTTGCATTCGGAACTGCTTAATAAATAATTGTCTTCCCCAAAAAATGATTTATTTCCTTTACTGTCCATTTGCATTAAATCAATTCAATTTCTCTCTGACAATCCCATCAAATTTTTTTCCAAGTTTCTTTCCGTATAACAAATCAAATCATAGAGAAATGACATAAATGTCAGATTTCGTTTTTTTCATATTCTTCTACTTCTTTATGAGAAATCCTTAAATAAAACTTCTTTGGTCCAGTCGACTAAATAATATTCAATTGAATAAAGAATTCAAAATAAAAAAAAGAAATGCAAAAAAATGTTTCTCCCCCCCACACACAACAACAGGATGTACAAAGTTTTTCTTTTTTTTCATTTTCATACACAACAACAACTGCAACATGAAATATGACAACTAAGAGTCATACTTAACTTGAATCTCTGCCCGGTTCTATGTAAAAGTAGTTATGGTTATTGCTGTTGTTGTTGCTGCTGTTTGTTCCATTTATTTGCCATAAGTTTATTTTATTATTTGTCCTCTTTAGAATGATAGTTGCTGTTGCTGTTTTTTTCTACTCTCCTTTCGTTTCCTTTTTCCGTATGGCATAGCAGAACAACACACTTGAGGAGAAAGTTTGTTCTTAGGTTTTTTCCACGACTTCTTCCTCATCTTCTTCTTCTACTTTATTTCTAAAAACTGAACTTAACTATTTCCGTATCATAAAACATCAATATGTCCTTAACATACTTGAACATGAAATCTCATAAATTTTGTTTCATCGCAAATGCATAGCTGTATACGAAAAATCCGACACACACACACACACACACAAACACCAAACACATGCCGGCATATCTGGAAAAGCTACGCATTTTGAGACAAATATAATAGCGAGGATATTGAGTAGGACAAACAAACTTTTATGGAACAAAACCAATACACACACAGAGCGGGCAAGCGGAACTTTAGCCTTAGATATGAGACTAGGGGAATGCAAAAAATATATAAGTGGAAAGTTTTGCCTCCAAACTTTATTATGTTAGATCGTTGTTTTTTTTTTATTTTTTGTGATTTCCTCTTTCCTGTTAATATGATGTGCACACGGTACTTATAAGCATATCCGGGAATATGATGGTACTATTCGATAGTAGAAGCGTTGCTACTTTCCTCCTTGCTTTACCTCCGGGTTGTCCTTTGTGTAAGTTATATTCAATATATTAGATACATTCCCTAACATTTTAGCATAAATAAATAGTGTTATATGATGAGTAGGAGAACAGGATAGAAAATTATGGTTAATTTGTTATTAATAATATTTTTAATATTTTATTATTTTGCAACAGGGTATTCGAATAAGGACAAGAGGCTAAGAAAATCCTCTGTTGACCAGCATAAGAAATAAAGTAAACAAACTATGACCCATCTTTAAAATATGGTATTTTTTTCATAGAATGTTATTAATTATGTAAAATGTTATAGGGAGAGCTACAAAAAATAGAAGAGAAATGTGAGGATTGTTGTCGTATACAGGACGACAAACTGTATACGACCCCATGTACGAAAAGCCCTTAAATTCGATGCTACAACATCATTTTTGGAAACAGTTTAAACGCCTTCCTATGGACTTGAAAATTAGTCTTTAAAAATCCACGCCTTCCTATGTACTTGAAAAACCATTCTTTAAAAAATACACGTCTCCCTATGAACTTAAAAAATTAGTCTTTAAACCAGTAAAGAAAGTTCAAAAGTCGGACGGAGCCGACTCTATGACACCCTTCACCACTATGGATACATACAAGAGATGATAATATACAATATCCTGTAGATAGAACAGACATATAATCGAAATATATATAGGGACCTCGGTGCACCATTTAAATTAAATCGGTGGAATATATATATGTATATATATATATATGGGAGATATATCTAAATCTGTACCGATTTTCACGAAACTTGACACACATCACTTCAGGCGCAACTCAGTACGCTATGCCAAATTCTGTGCAGGTCGAAACCATTTTTATAAAATCAGACGAAACTATATATGGCAGCTATATCTAAATCTGAACCGATTTTCACGAACCTAGCACACATCATTCTACACTCAATTCAGTACCCTATACCAAATTTAGTACAAATCGAATGATATATAGGGACTTTGATGCACCATTTACATAAAATCGGACGAAGCTATATATGGGAGCTATACCTAAATATGAACCGATTTTGACGAAATTTAACACACATCGTTCTAGACTTAATTCAGTACGCTATACCAAATTTCGTGCAAATCGAAGAATATATAGGGACTTTGGAACACTATTTACCTTAAATAGGACGAAATTATATATGGGAGCTATATCTAAATCTGAACCGATTTTCACGAAACTTACCAATTAACATTCTAGACTTAATTCAGTACCCCATGAAAAATGTCGTGCAAATCGAAAGATATAAAGGGACTTTGGTACACCATTTACCTTAAATCGGACGGAAATATATATGGGAGCTATATCTAAATCTGAACCGATTTTCAGGAAACTTAACACACATCATTCAAGATCTAATTCATTACTCTGTTCCCAATTTCGTGCAAATTGAAAGATATATAGGGACTTTGGTACATCATTTACCTTAAATCGGACGAAAATATATATGTGAGCTATAACTAAATCTGAACCGATTTTCATGAAAGTTAAAACACATCATTCTAGATCGAAATCATTAGGCTGTGCCAAATTTCGAGCAACTCGAAAGATATATAGGGACCGTTTACAATAAATCGGACGTAACTCTATATGGGTGCTATATGTAAATCTAAACCGATTTTCTCCAATTTCAATAGGGTTTGTCCTTGGGCAAATTATGTTACTAGTGCCAAATTTCATCAAAATCGGACTATAAATGAGACCTGTACCTTGTTCACAAAAATACATGGACGGACGAACAGACTGACAGACATGCATAAATAGACTTAGAAGGTGATTCTATACATATTCTCAAAAGGAACTATTACAAACATAGACATAATACCCTCTACCACAGTCTGGTGAAGGGTATAAAAAGCCACTCTTTTCTGAGGAGTTGAACAAGTATTCTCTAAAATATCACGCGTCTCTAACGACGTGAAAAAATATTTTTGAAAAAATCCAAGCCTCTGTAAGGACTTGAAAACATATATTTTATAAAAAAATCTTTAAAAATCCACGCCTCTCTAAAAAATTCTTTTAAAAGTCCGCGCCTCTCTAAGGACTTGAAAAAAAATATTCTCTAAAAAATTCTTTAAAAAGTGCGCGCCTCTCTAAGGACTTCAAAAAAATATTCTCTAAAAATTCTTTTAAAAATCAGCGCCTCTCTAAGGACTTGAAAAAAAATATTCTCTAAAAAATTCTTTAAAAAATCCGCGACTCTCTAAGGACTTGAAAAAAATATTCTCTAAAAAATCCACGCCTCTCTATGGACTTAAAAACAAATATTCTCTAAAAAATCCATGCCTCTCTATGGACTTGAAAAAAAATATTCTCTAAAAAATCCACGCCTCTCTATGGACTTGAAAAAAAATATTCTTTAAAAAATCCACGCCTCTCTATGGACTTAAAAAAAATCTCTAAAAAATCAACGCCTCTCTATGGACTTGAAAAAAATATATTCTTTAAAAATCCACGCCTAGTTTGGGTGTTGAAAAAATATTCTTGAAAAAAATATTCTAGAAAAAAATATTCTTGAAAAAAATATTCTTTAAAAAACTACGCCTTGTTGAGCCTTAAAAACCATTATTTTAAAAATCTACGCCTTGTTGAGCCATGAAAAAATATTCTTTAAAAAACTACGCCTTGTTGAGCCATGAAAAACCATTATTTTAAAAATCTACGCCTTGTTGAGCCATGAAAAAATATTCTTTAAAAAATCTACGCCTTGTTGAGCCATGAAAAAATATTCTTTAAAAAATCTACGCCTTGTTGAGCCATGAAAAAATATTCTTTAAAAAATCTACGCCTTGTTGAGCCATGAAAAAATATTCTTTAAAAAATCTACGCCTTGTTGAGCCATGAAAAAATATTCTTTAAAAAATCTACGCCTTGTTGAGCCATGAAAAAATATTCTTTAAATAATCTACGCCTTGTTGAGCCATGAAAAAATATTCTTTAAATAATCTACGCCTTGTTGAGCCATGAAAAAATATTCTTTAAATAATCTACGCATTGTTGAGCCATGAAAAAACATTCTTAAAAAATCTACGCCTTGTTGAGCCTTGAAAAAATATTCTTTAAGAAATCCACGCCTAACTGAGCCTTGAAAAAATATTCTTTAAGAAATCCACGCCTAACTGAGCCTTGAAAAAATATTCTTTAAGAAATCCACGTCTTGAAAAAATATTCATTAAAATTTTCCCTCTATTATTTTCATTATTTCCTCCCTTCAGCACCACACTGCGAATACTTAACGTCATAACTTATACGCCCTGAAGTCCTCTATGAATATTAAGAAAATACAATTTAGTGTCACTTACTAATTGTACTTAATTACTTCCCCTTTATAAAATACGATGATCCTACTTAGCTGAGCTGTGATAAATAATAAAGATGACAGCTTTAAGAATTCTGCCGTTATGAGAAGCCCCAAAACGACAAGCTACTACTAACACCCCTTATCATGCTTGCCCTCGAGATATGAATTTTAAAATAAACTGCATTTTGAGAAGCCATAGTAGCAGCAGCACCGAAGAAGAAGCAGCAGCTGCAGGTATGACAGGCCTGGGAACATGGGATGCACACAAATATATTTACGATGAAAATTATAACTTTGTCTGTTGTCGTTGTTGTTTGTGTACATATTTTGTTTAATCCCCAAAAGTTCACTTTCATTTAATGTTCAACAAAAAATGAAAATAATGAAAGCAACAAAAAATCGAGTCAGAAATGTCAGCCAGCGAAAGCAAAAAATGCCAACAAAATAATGCAGAACAGACACGTAACACAGGTCATGTACACAACATACATACATACATACCTACACACATACTTGTATGTATGTATGTGTATAGGAAAATAAAAATGAAAGCAATACAACAACAACAATTGGGCCAACGAAAAACTATCAAGCAATCTAGTAGATATATGTATACATACATACACACCAGGCAATATGCATACATACATATATACAAAGGGAAAGAGCTCCACTCCGCTTCACTACAGATAGACTAAACTTCCATGCAGACCCACAAAACGGATATAGAGCAATCAGTTGTGTGTCTGTATGTGTGTGTGTGTGAGTGAGTGTGGCGTTTGGTTGTATGTTTTAACATACAAGTTGCACAAAACCGAAACGTGTCTGCCATATGCAACGACGACCGACATTGTCGACCGAAACACACATACACACACACCGGCAAGCAAACTCCTGACTGCTGACAATGGTACCAGCAGCAGTAGCTACAGTGCAATGAAACACAGGACCCAGAACTCTACCCGAACAGGACACACCCAAACAAAAACGAAAAAGTGAACAACCCAAATAGCAAATATAGCTGCTTCTGCTGCTGCCACTGAAGCTACAGCTGCTTCGACTTGAAACAACAACAACTATCTGAGAAGAAGAAAAAATCCGAATTGTTGCAATTGTCATGAACAATTTTCACTACAACAGTAGCAACAACAACAAGGACATTCACATGGCAAAGAAGAAAAAATTGAAAGTTTTCCATTTCAAACTGAAAATTTGGTCATAGGAAAAAAATGGAATAAACGACAAAGAAGAAACCGAATCTATAGCGGCGGATAATGGGAACAATGTAAACTCTTCCTCTTGCAATTCTCTGCAACCAAACGATGGCTTAAAATATAATTTGCTTTTGGAAAAGCAAATACACGAACAACAACAAGTCCATGCTCGAAAGGAATTTTCTTTTGTTTGACCCCAATTTTTTTAGTTCGTTTTTCGGTCAGCCAGAATAACAATAGCAACAAATCTTACAATTTTGAAAAAAAAAAAAACAAAAATGCAAACAGAAAGGGAAAGAAATAGAACACAAGGAAGAAGGCCAAAGAAAACAAAGAAACACTACTAGGGAAAGCTGAACTTTTTTTTTGTTTTAGTTTCTTGCTTTCGGACAAGAAAATGGATTATCAAACAAACCAATGAACTACACAAAACAAATAAGAAGTTGAAAATAAAAATTAGATATAATGGAATCGACTATACGATGGCCTACATAACCTACATAGATGCCCTAAAACACAATTAAAGCTAAATGTTCTTAAAGGTACTTTGTGGACTTGAAAGACCATTCTTTATAAAATGCACGCCACTGAGGGGACTCTCAGCCTTCAACGCCTCTTGAAAAAATCCACGCCTTGAAAAAAGTATTCTTGAAAAAATCCACGCCTCGAAAAAATATTCTTGAAAAAATCCATGCCTCGAAAAAATATTCGTGAAAAAATCCACGCCTGGAAAAAATATTCATGAAAAAATCCACGCCTCGAAAAAATATTCGTGAAAAAATCCACGCCTGGAAAAAATATTCTTGAAAAAATCCACGCCTCGAAAAAATATTCTTGAAAAAATCCATGCCTCGAAAAAATATTCGTGAAAAAATCCACGCCTGGAAAAAATATTCATGAAAAAATCCACGCCTCGAAAAAATATTCGTGAAAAAATCCACGCCTGGAAAAAATATTCTTGAAAAAATCCACGCCTCGAAAAAATATTCGTGAAAAAATCCACGCCTGGAAAAAATATTCTTAAAAAAAATCCACGCCTCGAAAATATATTCTTTAAAAAATCCACGCCTGGAAAAAATATTCTTTAAAAAATATTCTTTAAACCCACGCCTCGAAAAAATTTTCTTTAAAAAATCCACGCCTCGAAAAAATATTTTTGAAAAAATCCACGCCTCGAAAAAATATTTTTGAAAAAATCCACGCCTCGAAAAATATTCTTGAAAAAATCCACGCCTCGAAAAAATATTCGTGAAAAAATCCACGCCTGGAAAAAATATTCTTGAAAAAATCCACGCCTCTTGAAAAAATATTCTTGAAAAAATCCACGCCTCTTGAAAAATTATTTTTGAAAAAATCCACGCCTCTTGAAAAAATATTCTTGAAAAAATCCACGCCTCGAAAAAATATTCTTTAAAAAAACCACGCCTCGAAAAAATATTCTTTAAAAAATCCACGCCTCGAAAAAATATTCTTTAAAAAATCCACGCCTCGAAAAAATATTCTTTAAAAAATCCACGCCTCGAAAAAATATTCTTTAAAAAATCCACGCCTCGAAAAAAGATTCTTGTGAAAATCCACGGCTCGAAAAAAGATTCTTGTGAAAATCCACGCCTCGAAAAAATATTCTTTAAAAAATCCACGCCTCTTTAAGACCTGGAACTTTCAGAGGGTTCTTGAAAACATATTCTTTAAAAAATCCACGGCTCTGTAAGGTCTGGAACTTTCATAGGGTTCTTGAAAAAATATTCTTTAAAAAATCCACGCCTCTATAAAGCCTGGAACTTTCAGTGGGTTCTTGAAAAAATATTCTTTAAAAAATCCACGCCTCTGTAAGGTTTCGAACTTTAAGAGGGTTGTTGAAAAAATATTCTTTAAAAATCCACGTATCTGTAAGGCCTGGAACTTTCAGAGGGTTCTTTAAAAAATCCACGCCTCTTTAAGGCCGCAGATGGATGCAGATGGTTCTTGAAAAAATATTCTTTAAAAAATCCACGCCTCTGTAAGGTTTCGAACTTTAAGAGGGTTGTTGAAAAAATATTCTTTAAAAATCCACGTATCTGTAAGGCCTGGAACTTTCAGAGGGTTCTTTAAAAAATCCACGCCTCTTTAAGGCCGCAGATGGATGCAGATGGTTCTTGAAAAAATATTCTTTAAAAAATCCACGCCTCTGTAGGGCCTGGAACTTTAAAAAATTCTCGCCTCTGTAAGGCCTGGAACTTTCAAAGGGTTCTTGAAAAAATATTCTTTAAAAAATCCACGCCTCTTTATGGCCTATAACTTTCAGAGGGTTCTTGAAAAAAATCCACACTTCTGTAAGGCCTCGAACTTTCAGAGGGTTCTTGAAAAAATATTCTTTACAAAATCCACGACTCTGTAAGGCCTGGAACTTTCAGAGGGTTCTTGAATAAATATTCTTTAAAAAATTCTGTAAGGCCTGGACCTCTCAGAGGGTTCTTGAAAAAAATTTATTTTAAAAATCCACGGCTCTGTAAGGCCTGGAACTTTCAGAGGGTTCTTGAAAAACTATTCTTTAAAAAATCCACGCCTCTGTAAGGCCTGGAAATTTCAGAGGGTTTTTGAAAAAAAAAATATTCTTTAAAAAATCCACGCCTCTGTAAGGCCAGGAACTTTCAGAGGGTTGTTGAAAAAATCCACGACTCTCAGTGGACTCTAAGAGGGTCCTTGAAAAAATATTCCACGCCTCTGAGAGGACTCTCGGAGGTCCTTGAAAAAATTAGGAAATTAAGAAATTCACGCCTCTGAGGGGACTCTCAGAGGGTCCTTGAAAAAATATCCTCTAAAAAATCCACACCTCTGACTGGACTCTTTAGAGGCTCTGGAAAAAATATTCTTTAAAAATCCATGCCTCTGAGGGGACTCTCAGAGGATCCTTGAAAAAATATTCTTTAAAAAGTCCAAACCTCTGAGGGGATTCTCAGAGGTCCTTGAACAAATATTCTCTAAAAAATCCACGACTCTTGGGTACTCTAAGAGGGTCCTTGAAAAAATATTCTTTAAAACATCCAAGCCTTGACTAGTACTTGAAAAAATATTCTTTAAAACATCCACGCCTTGACTAGTACTTGAAAAAATATTCATTAAACATACACGCCTTATCTAATCCTTGAACAAATATTCTTTAAAACATCCACGCCCTTTAGTCCTTGAAAAAATATTCTTTATCCTCGTGTAAATCAGTGAAAAAACTCCTTAAAAATCCACTAGCCAAAATTATTTCTATCGTTCCCCGATGTAGGGCATCGTAATGTAATGCAACACCAAACAATACCAAATTTGTAAACTAATGGGATATGAACTTTTTCCATGCGGACAGACAGACAAACTAACAAAACATACATGTCGTAAGTACATGTGTTCCCTACAAACGATGTACACAATCTAAATGTCAGTTATGTCAATTCAATATAATAAATTTATCACAAACACATACACACACACAAATTACAAGACCGGCAACATGGTTGGACACCAAAACTAAGCCAAAGTAAAACAAACAACAACTATGCGCAGAGGGTGAGCGAGGTGGCACCCTGGGATCACCACCATTAAATACAAACAACCGAACCGAAAAACGGAAATAACAATTTGTTGTTTTGAATTTGCCAAAAATGCAACGGATATGGCCAAACTCAAACATCCGGTTTAGTTATAGTCAATTCGCTGCTTCTTCCTCTCCCCCTCTCTACGCCGCCGCCGTGGAAATGGTGTACACAATTCAAGTCCATGTTGTCCTAATTTAACAACAAATGACAGCAACAAAAATTTTTCGCATAGGTAATCACCCCGCACATGAAAATGGCAGTAGGTCTGTTTGGTTGTTTATTTGTTTATAATAATAAGCGCAGAGAGATTATAAAGAGATTTTGAGTTGAGGTCATGTGCAGGTTTAATTTTTGTAATTCATTTTTAGGCAGGTTTATTTTTGTAGTTGACTTTGATGACATAATTTTTATTTCACAAAAATAAATAACGAGGTCGATGAAAACATAATTTGATGCGAATGGCAATAAAGGTCAGCAAATACAGAATTTAATATTTGTGCACATAATGGCGTATACGTAACGACAATAATTATACGCCACATAACAACGGGGTGAAGGTTTTAGAAAATGTATTTAAAATAGACTAAAATTAAAATGGTAGAACTATCGTAGAACTATCTATAAGTATCAAACATGTACTTACAGATCCACTGAGAACAGTATTTTCTTGCTAAATATTTACCTGAAATGAAAGTAAAAAAAATGTGGTTATTACTTTTATTTGAATAGGTTATGGAGCGTATTAGTAATGATTATGCTCATACGCGAGGTGTACCAACAACTTAAAAAAATATTTTAAGAGCTCCTAGCTTCCAAAAAAATCGAAAAAATATACATTTAAAAAATCAAAAAAAAAACAATTATTCAAATCAACGCCTTCGATAGCCCTTGAAAATGATCTTTTAAAAACTCTAAGTCGCAGATTGTCCTAACAAAATATTCTTTTGCTCCTTGAAAAATTATTCATTAATAAATATGTGCCTCTTTTGATCCTTCAAAAAATATTATTATATTTTACTTGAAAAAATATTCTTCCACGCCTTAGATTGTCCTTGAAAAAGTATTCTTTAAAAAATCTACGCCTCTTTAAGTACTTGGAAAAAATATATTATTTAAAAAATCTAAAGTACTTGAAAAATATATTCTTTAAAAAATCCACGCCTCTGATAGTCCTTGAAAAAAATTCCTTAAAAAATTCACGCATTTTGTGGCTCCTGGTAATTACTCCTTAAACCAGTATATGATACCCTTCACCACTTTGGGTATGTTTTACATATGTATCTTTACAATTGCATGTCAATGTTGCATCGAAGAAACATACTGATCTCTTTCTGCAACCTATGATAAATTTAATTTCATCCGAGCAGATTTAGAGTCGTCTGCGTACCATGGGACCAATTTATGGAAAACGATTTATAGCAAAATTTATACACGCTATTCGGTACACCGCACTGTTAAAAATTTAATTTCAATCAGACACCCGTTCGAAATACATATGGAAGCTATGGCTGCATCTGCACCAATTTCAACAAAACGCAATTACGTCATTCAAGTCTCAATTTGATACATTGTTAAAAATTTCGTGTTAATCGGACAAACATTAGGAGTTTGGAGAGCCATTTATGTAAAATCGGACAAATATATATGAATATGTGAGAGCTATATAGAAATCTTAACCGATTTTTCCGAAACTTACAACACATTATTCTAGACTCAATTAAATGCCAAATTTCGTGCAAACCGAAAGATATATAGAGACGTTGGTGCAATATTTACCCAAAATCGGACGAAAATACATATGGGAGCTATATCTAAATCTGAACAGATTTTCCCGAAATTTAACACACATCGTTCTAGACTTAATTCAGTACCCTGCGCCAATATTCGTGCAACTCGAATGATTTTCAGGGACTATGGTGCACCATTTACCTAAAATCGGGCGAAACTATATATGAGAGCTATATCTAAAACTGAACCGATTTCCACTAAACTTAGCACACGTCATTCTAGACTTAATTCAGTACGATATACCAAATTTCGTAAAAATTGAAAGATTTTCAGGGACTTTGGTGCACCATTTACCTAAAATCGGGCGAAACTATATATGAGAGCTATATCTACATCTACACCGATTTTCGCGAAACTTAACACACATCATTCCAAACTTAATTTAGTAAGCTGTGCCAAATTTCGTGCAAATCTAATGCTTTTCAAAGACTTTGGTGAACCATTTACCTAAAATCGGGCGAAACTATATATGGGAGCTATATCTAAACCTGAACCGATTTTCTGGAAACTTAGCACACGTCATTCTAGACTTAATTCAATACGCTATGCAAATCGTGCAAATCGAACGATTTTCAGGGACTTTTGTACACCATTTACATTAAATCGGACGAATACATATATGGGAGCTATATCTTAATCTGAACCGATTTTCACCAATTTCAATAGGTATCGTCCATGGGCCAAATAAATGAGCTGTGCAAAATTTCATCCACATCGGAGCTAAATGCGACCTGTACTTTGTTTACAATTTAACATCAACAGACGGACGGACAGACGGACATAAAGTGATTCTATGCATATTCTCAAAAGGGTCCATGGGTCTATCTCGATTCCTTTTGCCTGTTACATACAAAGACATAATACCCTGTACCACAGTGTGATGAAGGGCTCTTTTGTTCATTGAACAAATATTCTTTAAGAAATCCACCCCTCAAATAGGCCTTGAAAAAATATTCTTTAAGAAATCCACGCCTTAAATAGGCCTTGATAAAATATTCTTTAAGGAATCCACGCCTCAGATAGACCTTGAAAAAATATTCTTTAAAAAATCCACGCCTTTCTGAGGCCTTGAAAAATATTCTTTAAAAAATCCACGCCTAGTTTGAGTCCTTGAAAAAATATTCTTTAAAAAATCCACGCCTAGTTTGAGTCCTTGAAAAAATATTCTTTAAAAAATCCACGCCTAGTTTGAGTCCTTGAAAAAATATTCTTTAAAAAATCCACGCCTAGTTTGAGTCCTTGAAAAAATATTCTTTAAAAAATCCACACCTGTTTGAGTCCTTGAAAAGATATTCTTTAAAAAATCCACGCCTGTCTTTAAAAAATCCACGCATGTCTGAGGCCTTGAAAAATATTCTTTAAAAAATCCACGCCTGTCTAAGGCCTTGAAAAAATATTCTTTAAAAAATCCACGCCTAGTTTGAGTCCTTGAAAAAATATTCTTTAAAAAATCCACGCCTGTTTGAGGCCTTGAAAAAATATTCTTTAAAAAATTCACGCCTGTCTGAGGCCTTGAAAAAATATTCGTTAAAAAACCACGCCTGTCTGAGGCCTTGAAAAAATATTCTTTAAAAATCCACGCCTCTTTTGTTCATCGAAAAAATATTCTTTAAAAAATCCACGCCTGTTTGAGTCCTTGAAAAAATATTCTTTAAAAAATCCAAGCCTGTCTGAGGCCTTGAAAAAATATAAAAATTTCGAACGTATGAAGTCTGTTTAATTATGTCTATGTGCCGTATGAGTAACGACAATACTTACACGCCCCATAAATGAAATTGTCTCAATCTTCAATAAAACTTAAAGATACCCAATTTAAGCCCCAAGATCCCAATGAATATCTGATTTTCCCCAAATTAACACACCATGTGACCTCAATTTGTGCAACCTCATATACAATATTTATTCTCCTGTTGCTATTTGCAATTTGTTGCACAAGTCAATGACACAGTTAGTGTTGCTGTTGTTGGCTTCTGTTGTCATATCCAAATCAAAAACTCATTTGATAGTCTATTGTTCCCCAAGGATATCAACTATTGTAACCTCTTCAAAAACCGATTCACAATTTCCATAATTGTTTCCTTCCTAATTACTGTGGGAATGTGGGTGTGTGTGGGTGGGTGAGAGTGCATGTGTGTTCATTTCTAATCCTCATCATCATCATCCACATCATGTCCTGAAGGGGTACTAAATCGTATTCGAAAAGTAATATCATTTTTGTTACACCCCAGAGAACTGTATTAATTACAAACATGTTGTTGCCTTTCACCTATACACTCCCGCTCACACACACAATCGCTCACATAGAGACAATTCACAATTATCCTTGGTTTCCTTTACAATTACAAAACACCTATTCTTTGCTGCTCTATGGTGAAACCCTACTCAATTACAAATTCAATATGCTGCTAGTGCTGTCAAATAATCAACACCAGAACAATAATGCTTGTCATGACAACAAAAACATAAATAGAGAACATAAAAATATGGTGTTGTTGTTGGTGGTGTTGTTGCTGTTTAAGGCCATGCCACATGCTGTGAATAGCTCTTGTAGGTTTGTATTCTATTATTGTTGCATGCAATCAGGCTCATCATGCACCCAGCAGAAGCAGCAGCATCAACACCAACTACAAGGTGTAAATATTTCCTAATAATTCTTGGCAGTGATGTTGGGCGCCAAAAAGTATACAACACATTTTCTGTTGTTGCTTCTCAAAATTATGATGGTGGCTGATTTGTTGTTGGTGTTGTTGCAAAATTTAACACTTCATAACTGCCATTTACAGATAAATAACAACGAAACATGCAACGAAGCAACGGGCGAAGCAAACCAACCGAGCATAACAAGCCTGCCATTGCCTCTTTCGATGAAAGAGAGATGAAGAAGAAGAAGAAGAAGAAAAAGAAAACAAACACACACAAACATAAACGGAAACAATAGAAATCAGCAGGTTTTTACTGATACGATGTAAGCATGTTACTGCTGCTGCTGCCACTATTGTGTTATTGTTGTTGTTGCTGCTGATATTTCTACTCCGCATCTCAACTTCTAGGGTAGCTGAAAAATGTCGATGCTGTGTTATTGTTTTCCGCCATGCCATGTTTCCTTCTTCATCTTCTTCGTTTTCCCTTTTATGGTGTGTAGGTGAATTATGAATTTATGTTCATACATTGTTTGTATATCATAACGAACGTGTGTTTGTATGTGTGTTTTGGTGTGTGATTGTACAGTAAACAATTTCTCACGTCCATGTTTTTCATTTCAATGCTACACCAGCTAAATTGTTAAAAGGTGCACCAACTTGCACTCAATTTCAACAATGCCAACGACAACAGCCCTAGCACCTAACCACCTCCTCCCCCCGCGCCCTACATACATGCCTATTGTGTCTTTACATATCTCAGAATTTCCCAATTGCAGTCATCCCAACAATAAACCCCATCACCACCCACCCTGCACCTAGCATTGGTTTGTGTGGCATACCTTAATCCGTTTTGCCGCTACGAAAAAAAGTGGCACACGTTTATCGCTGGCAAGTTATTTGGTACATCACGGTGATCGTTCGTATCCATGGAAGCCAGATGGAAGAAGAAGAAGAAGAACAACAAGAAGCCTTGAATATTGTATATTCAGTACTTGTGAGTATTGTCGTCCCTCTTGTTGTGTGTGTGTGATTATGAGTGGCATATCACGAAACTCTATTCAAGCAAAGCATTTTGTTAGTTGCAGTGGAGGGTTTTTTGTAGGTTAGAATAGACGAATGATGAGGGAATTACACTATGGGACATATGTGGTGTGCATATCAAATTTATTTACATATCATTTGTTATGAAATGTAATTCGAAATTTATAATATTTAACTGATGAGATATACAAAAATAAATATGAGATTTTATTCCACTGGCCAAGGGGTGGTATAAGTAACGGCAACAATTATACGCAGGGTGGTCAAACACACAGAAAATATTGGATTTAAGAACCAGTAAGGAAAGTAGTAAAGTCGGACTGGGCCGACTATATGATACCCTTTACCACTTGGTTATATTGTATATATGTATCCTTACAAATGTATGTCAATATTCCCTCGAAAGAACATACTTATGTCCTTCTGCAACCTATGATAAATTTAATTTTATTTGGGTACATTTAGACATCTGCGTACCATGGGACAATTTTATGGAAAACGATTTAAAGCAAAATTGATGAACGCTATTCGGTACGCCGCACAGTAAAAAATTTTAATCTCAATCAGACACCCGTTCGAAATACATATGGAAGTTATGGCTGCATCTTCCCCAATTTCAACCCAAAACCCAATAATGCCATTCAAGTCTCAATTTGATACGTTGTGCAAAATTTCGTGTTAATCGGATAAACATTAGAAGTTTGGTGAACTATTTATGTAAAATCGGACGAAAATATATATGGGAGCTATATCTAAATCGGATCTTCACGAAACTTAGCACACATCATTCTGGACTCAATTCAGTACGCTATGCAAAAATTTGTGGAAATCGAAGAATATAAAGGGTCTTTGGTGCACAATTTATCTAACATCGGAGGAACATATATATGGGAGCTATATCTAAATCTGAACCGATTTTTACGAAACTTAACACACATCATTCTAGGCTTAATTCAGTACGTTGTGTCAAATTTCGTGCAAATCGAAAAATACTTCTGGACTATGGTCACCATTTGTCTTAAATCGGACGAAAATATATATGGGAGCTATATCTAAATCTGAACCGATTTTTACGAAACTTAGCACACATCATTCTATGCATAATTCAGTACGCTGTGCCAAATTTCGTGCAAATCGAAAAATATTTAGGGACTTTGGTGCACCATTTACCTTAAATCGGTGAAAATATATATGGGAGCTATATCTAAATCTTAACCTATTTTTACGAAACTTAGCACACATCATTCTAGGCTTGATTTAGTACGCTGTGCCAAATTTCGTGCAAATCGAAAAATATTTAGGGACTTTGGTGCACCATTTACATTAAATCGGACAAAAATATATATGGGAGCTATATCTAAATCTGAATCCATTTTAAAATCAAATTAAACACACATCTTTCTATGCTTTATTCAGTACGCTGTGCCAAATTTCGTGGAAATCGAAAGACATTTCGGGACTTTGGTGCCCCATTTACCTTAAATCGGACGAAAATATATATGGGAGCTATATCTAAATCTGAACCGATTTTTACGAAACTTAGCACCCATCATTCTAGACTCAATTCAGTACGCTATGCCAAATTTCGTGCAAATCGAAAAATATTTAGGGACATTGGTGCACCATTTGTCTTAAATCGGACGAAAATATATATGGGAGCTATATCTAAATCTGAACCGATTTTCACCAATTTCAATAGGGTTCGTCCTTAGGCCAACTAAATGAGCTTTACCAAATTTCATCCAAATCGGATTATAAATGCGACCTGTATTTTGTTTACAATTTAACATCAACAGACGGACGGACATGCATAAATCGACTCAGAAAGTGATTCTATGCATATTCTCAAAAAGAACCATGGGTCTCGATTCCTTTTGCCTGTTACAAACATATACACAAAGACACAGTGTGGTGAAGGGTATAAAAATCAATTTTTTTAATATCCAAGCCACTAATGGACCTTCAAAAATATTTTTTTAATCGACGTCTCGATTGGACCATGAAAAATATTTTTTTTTAATCTATGTCTGTGATGGTTCTTCAAAAATATGTTTTAATAAATCCACGCTTTTAATGGACCTTTAGCCCTTTCAGTGTTTTTTCGAATATATTCGACATTTAAAAGTACTATCTTTCTTTGCGATTTTCCGGTTATCCTATGTACCGTTACTATTGATGTTTTTGTTTTAAATAAAGAACTTTAACGATAATTTTGTTGTTAAATCTAGAACCCATTTTCATAATCCACTTGGCAGAAAATCATATATGCGTATTTTTCCACTATAAACTCATGTCCATTGCCTACCTATAAAAAATTGAACACCCTTCCATATATCAAATATATTATTGACATTTTCTCCTTACCTCCCTTGTTATCATTTTTATTTATCTTCCTCATATCATATTTAATATGTTATGTTCCATAAACAAATAAACAATGCCCCAAACCAACTCACATATACCTTCCATATTAACGAAAACTCTACCCTATGAACAAAATAGCCCCATAATTTATGCACCTTCCAAAACGTGACGTTGAATATTTATAAGACGGAGAAAAACGGAAAAATTTAAATGCTCGTTAAATTTTAATAGCCACAAAAATAAATAACGTTAAAGGATAGCAATGTACACAAGTACATTTCAAGGACTTTTTTCCACACTTAGAATAGATAGAAACGCAAATAACACACACAGCAAAAAAAACTCGCTCGCACACACTCGCACCCGCACCGTAGACCTACGAGAAGTGGAAGAATACTCAGCAAATAAATTACAAACATTTCAAATGAATTCAATCAATTATCAATCATCAATGGGTCAAAACAATTGTAATGACATGGTCATGCATTCATCCCCCCAACCACACACACACACAGACAAATGCAGCTACACACCTACAGACCTCCTGCACTCTTAACAGTGAGTGGGGGACTTAAGCTCACAAAGAATGTTATGGTATTTTGTTAGTGCATTCATCCAATACGACTGTGTCTCATCGGGTGTCACACAGCTGATTGTGTGCGTGTGTGTGTGTGTATGGGTATTTGTGTGGTGTTGGTGTATCTGTCTGTCTCTGTGTGTGTGTGGTATTTTTTGATTAAATTGCATGTTGGCCTAGTGACCCACTTTAAGTTTATTAACCTTCTACACTCACACACACAGGCACACTCAAAGAGGCTCAGTCAGGCTCATCCATGACAATAACAACAACAAGTACCATAACAACAACAGCAAAAACAACACCTAAAGCCAAGACAACTATGAATCGTATTAGCAGTGTGTGTGGATGGAGGATATGCTAAGGAAAAGACGGCATTGCTACTTGATTTTTACTACTTCTGTGTTATTGTCGTAGTTGTTGTTGTTGTTGTTTCAAGGCCTCACACAAGGCGTGGATTTTTTAATGTAAAATTTTCAAGGACTCACACAAGGCGTGGATTTTTTAAAGGTAAAATTTTCCGAAGACTCACACAATGGCGTAGATTTTTTAAAGAATATTTTTTCAAGGACTCACACAAGGCGTGGATTTTTTAAAGAATACTTTTTCAAGGACTCACACAAGGCGTGGATTTTTTAAAGAATATTTTTTCAAGGACTCACACAAGGCGTGGATTTTTTAAAGAATATTTTTTCAAGGACTCACACAAGGCGTGGATTTTTTAAAGAATATTTTTTCAAGGACTCACACAAGGCGTGGATTTTTTAAAGAATATTTTTTCAAGGACTCACACAAGGCGTGGATTTTTTAAAGAATATTTTTTCAAGGACTCACACAAGGCGTGGATTTTTTAAAGAATATTTTTTCAAGGACTCACACAAGGCGTGGATTTTTTAAAGAATATTTTTTCAAGGACTCACACAAGGCGTGGATTTTTTAAAGAATATTTTTTCAAGGACTCACACAAGGCGTGGATTTTTTAAAGAATATTTTTTCAAGGACTCACACAAGGCGTGGATTTTTTAAAGAATATTTTTTCAAGGACTCACACAAGGCGTGGATTTTTTAAAGAATATTTTTTCAAGGACTCACACAAGGCGTGGATTTTTTAAAGAATATTTTTTCAAGGACTCACACAAGGCGTGGATTTTTTAAAGAATATTTTTTCAAGGACTCACACAAGGCGTGGATTTTTTAAAGAATATTTTTTCAAGGACTCACACAAGGCGTGGATTTTTTAAAGAATATTTTTTCAAGGACTCACACAAGGCGTGGATTTTTTAAAGAATATTTTTTCAAGGACTCACACAAGGCGTGGATTTTTTAAAGAATATTTTTTCAAGGACTCACACAAGGCGTGGATTTTTTAAAGAATATTTTTTCAAGGACTCACACAAGGCGTGGATTTTTTAAAGAATATTTTTTCAAGGACTCACACAAGGCGTGGATTTTTTAAAGAATATTTTTTCAAGGACTCAAACAGGCGTGGATTTTTTAAAGAATATTTTTTCAAGGACTCACACAAGGCGTGGATTTTTTAAAGAATATTTTTTCAAGGACTCACACAAGGCGTGGATTTTTTAAAGAATATTTTTTCAAGGACTCACACAAGGCGTGGATTTTTTAAAGAATATTTTTTCAAGGACTCACACAAGGCGTGGATTTTTTAAAGAATATTTTTTCAAGGACTCACACAAGGCGTGGATTTTTTAAAGAATATTTTTTCAAGGACTCACACAAGGCGTGGATTTTTTAAAGAATATTTTTTCAAGGACTCACACAAGGCGTGGATTTTTTAAAGAATATTTTTTCAAGGACTCACACAAGGCGTGGATTTTTTAAAGAATATTTTTTCAAGGACTCACACAAGGCGTGGATTTTTTAAAGAATATTTTTTCAAGGACTCACACAAGGCGTGGATTTTTTAAAGAATATTTTTTCAAGGACTCACACAAGGCGTGGATTTTTTAAAGAATATTTTTTCAAGGACTCACACAAGGCGTGGATTTTTTAAAGAATATTTTTTCAAGGACTCACACAAGGCGTGGATTTTTTAAAGAATATTTTTTCAAGGACTCACACAAGGCGTGGATTTTTTAAAGAATATTTTTTCAAGGACTCACACAAGGCGTGGATTTTTTAAAGAATATTTTTTCAAGGACTCACACAAGGCGTGGATTTTTTAAAGAATATTTTTTCAAGGACTCACACAAGGCGTGGATTTTTTAAAGAATATTTTTTCAAGGACTCACACAAGGCGTGGATTTTTTAAAGAATATTTTTTCAAGGACTCACACAAGGCGTGGATATTTTAAAGAATATTTTTCTCACACAAGGCGTGGATTTTTTAAAGAATATTTTTTCAAGGACTCACACAAGGCGTGGATTTTTTAAAGAATATTTTTTCAAGGACTCACACAAGGCGTGGATTTTTTAAAGAATATTTTTTCAAGGACTCACACAAGGCGTGGATTTTTTAAAGAATATTTTTTCAAGGACTCACACAAGGCGTGGTTTTATTAAAGAATGTGTTTTCAAGGACTCACACAAGGCGAGGTTTTATAAAAGAATATTTTTTCAAGGACTCACACAAGGCGTGGATTTTTTAAAGAATATTTTTTCAAGGACTCACACAAGGCGTGGATTTTTTAAAGAATATTTTTTCAAGGACTCACACAAGGCGTGGATTTTTTAAAGAATATTTTTTCAAGGACTCACACAAGGCGTGGATTTTTTAAAGAATATTTTTTCAAGGACTCACACAAGGCGTGGATTTTTTAAAGAATATTTTTTCAAGGACTCACACAAGGCGTGGATTTTTTAAAGAATATTTTTTCAAGGACTCACACAAGGCGTGGATTTTTTAAAGAATATTTTTTCAAGGACTCACACAAGGCGTGGATTTTTTAAAGAATATTTTTTCAAGGACTCACACAAGGCGTGGATTTTTTAAAGAATATTTTTTCAAGGACTCACACAAGGCGTGGATTTTTTAAAGAATATTTTTTAAAGGACATTTTTTCAAGGACTCACA